>NW_017306732.1:296100-322054 GCF_000935625.1 Nanorana parkeri
CAGTCCGCTTTTCCAGTCCGTTCCAACAGTCAGCGCTAGAAGATCGGAGAGAGGAGGGGGGAATCCCTGCGGGGAGTGGTGACTGACAGGGAGTCAGTCAGGGACTACACTTTCTGCAGGGAGATGGTTGGGAAGTGAGCAAGAGACGGTATGTGTTCGCTAACTTCCCGATCAATACTGATGACGTGTGACAGTTTAATTGTCACACGTCGGCTCTAACTATGAGGATGAGTGAAAATCACTCACCTCACAGTCCTCTTTTAAATTAAAGAATATGTGGGCCTCTGTGCATGCACTTGCAGGTGCCTGTATGTCAGCGTTGTTCCCTTGTAAAGTACTCAGGGGCCCATGAACTGTGGTCACTGATCAATGACAAAAGCAGCCAGGATTCATAGTCAATTACTGTTATCCCCCTTCTGTATCTTGCACCTTACTATTGGTTGATGAAGGCACCCATCAAAGTGATTGGCCAATAGTAGTCTGCTTGTTCGGAATGGAATTCATGACTCCAGCAGAGAAAGGCAGAGTGTGGTAGTGACTTAGCAAACCTGTGCACCCTGCTGGACCCCCATATTATTATTTTTTTTTATTTTGTTCCTCTTTGTAAATTTGCTGTACATTTTAAGCTGATCAGCTGTATCCAAGCCGATCCTCTCTGGCAAGACAAATATTTTGCTGTCTGTAACATACATAATTGGAAATATAATGCCAACTGAGTAATCTGACATAGCTGGTGGAATCATTGAGTTTTAAAAACTATAACTAAGGTGCATTTTCTGTGACAAGATGCAGTTTGATGTTATTTTGTTTAAGTGAATGTTAATTTATTTTGCTTTTGTGCTGTGTTAGTATTTTAGTGATTCCAAGGAAGCCACTGATTATCTGAAAACCTTAAGAGATGGCATACTGAGGAAATATAGCTGCGACAAATCGACCAGCGTACACAAGCTAGAAGACTTGGTTCAAGAATCTATGGTAATTATAAATGGACTGTTTTCTTTTATAGACCAAAATATTTTTGGCTTCTGACCAGACCAGTAGGTAGCCTGTTAATCCTGCATTTAAGTGTTAAATCAGGGATCTACTAATGCAAAAGGACATTGTTAGAATTTAATGAATTAACAATTAATGTCAGGCATCTTGAAGACGTGATGGAATGTAGGAAGGAAATCTTTTGCTCAGGATGACTAACAATGCCTTTTCTTTTTAATAATTTAGGAAGAAAAAGAACAACTTTTGCAGTACAAGAGCACCATTTCCGGTCTTGTGGGGAGGGCAAAGTCAGTAGTTCAGCTCAAACCTCGAAATCCCGAAAATCCACTAAAATCTTCAATTCCTATTAGATCTATTTGCGACTATAGGCAAATTGAGGTCAGTATGATTAGTGGCACTTTGACTATGTATGCTCTGCTTTAGGTATGACTTTGTCTATAGCTGTTCTTTAGAACTGTCACTTTATGCAGCCTTATCTTTGTCAAACATGCAACAAGATTAAAGGGCCATACCATCGCTTTTCAAAAAGAAAAAAAAAATCTGTACAGCATATGGTAAACAAATGTGCCCTCCGCTCCGGGACTCAAGCAAGTGAAGCCCAGTTCTTTTAAATGAATAGGGAACACAAATAGTATTGGAAGGAGTATAGCCTGGTCATATAACCTGTCATGTGACCAAGCTGTCCTATCTCGGAGTATTCTCTATAGCATTATGCAATGAAAACTGTGTGAACACAGGCTCCACACAGCCACCAGCTTTTTTGTGATTGCCACATAAAAAAATATACAGCTGCGACGCTCAGCGGCATTCGGCCATTCACTCACTGCTGTTCGGCATCTATAAGAATAGACAAGAGTAGCCTGTCGAACCTCCAACAGGCTACTCGAACAGCAGCGAGTAGCCTGTCGGAGGTTCGGCTTAGCCGATCCAGATGTTGGGTCGGCTGAGTCGAACTCCTCCTGCACTTCGGGTCGGCTGAGCATGTTCAGCCGACCCGAAGCCACGCGAAGCCACCCGATGTATTGCTGATTTCAGCCATACCAGCCTAAAGTGAATAGCCGAACAGCGTTCGGCTCACTTCACTTCAGATCGGTCATTCACTCGGCTGCCACCCAGCTTAGTTAATAGACCCCCTAAGGGTTTATTTACACCAAAGCACATATCATTGTGCTAGACACATGTATCTGTGCGTCTAGTGCATGCTATTGCACAGCGCACCTAGTGTGTGATATTAGAATAGCACTCCAACACACCTCCCGATGGCTTCGCAGTGCAGCCCAACACGTGGTACCTCAATACTGTGAGTTGTGCTGAAAAAGTAATGCTTACATTACTTTTTTCACAACATCACTACACAACACTTGGTAGGGCAGTATTGTGTGCTGCAACGCACAGCCACCGGAAGCTGCATTGGGGTGCCATTCAAATAAACAGCAAAGCAACCCACCTACCACATGTTACCACATGCTAGGTACATTGTGCGATAGCATGTGCTAAGCATATGGATACCGTGCAATTAGTACTATTCTATGGAGTGAATAGTACCTAAGGGTCCAGATAGCCTGGCCCTCGCTGGATGTCCTTGATATTTTAGTTATAGGTGATGTCTTTTGAACTAAGTACGTAAAAAACACAGGTAGCGATATGCAAACTGTTTGCATATTTTACTTTTATATGTGTGTCTTGTACTGGACCACTGTACTCAATTATTTTGTAAGCAAATTCTTAGACTAGTGAGAATCTTGCTATCTCTGTGTCTGTAAGGTATTTATTGAAATATTGCTCTTCATAATGTACAACTTAGCAAGCCATGTCATTACTTAAAATGTTTACCACAGTAAGCACTGCAGATATATATCACTCTGATATGTTTTCTTGCTCACATTGAGTAGGCAGGATGCTATCAGTTTTACAGCCACAGACAGATCTATAAAAGGACTGGGAAAGCTATCTGCTATCTTTATTTCCTTGCATATTCCTGATGTAAATCTTAACACACATAACCCAACACAGGAACTACACTGAAAAATATAAAAATCTTCCAAGATATTTTTTAAGAGGGCTATAGAAAAACTACAGTAGGTTGTAACCTTGTGTGTACAGCTTCCAGAAAGCCCAAGTTACGCTGCTATTAGCAATTTCTTGCAGTGGGAATCTCAAATCTACCATTTACAAGCAGCAGTTGTCACCCGTTCAAGTTAATGATCGGGTGACAGTGGCCATTTGAAAGCAGCAGAACGCTCGCACATCACATGCGATCGTATGTGAAATCGTACCTTCCTTTCACAGGAGTCTCTAAACACACCTAAACTATGGATGTAAATGGAGCCTTACGTAAGTATATAATTCCTGTTCCTGCAGTGCATATCAGTTTGAAGTGATGAAACATACAGGGTAGATAAATATGAAGGATCAGATTCAGTGTCAAAGCATCATTGTTGGGCTTGGTAGCCGGATTTAACTGTTAGTGAAAGGCAAACAAAAAACAAAGACAGTGGCTAAATTTAGTGTAAAGGTTAAAAGCAATAGCAATCAATAGATGTAAAAATGTCTTCTCTTGTATGTCTAGATTACTATTTACAAAGATGATGAATGTGTACTGGGCAGCAATTCACATCGGGCAAAGTGGAAAGTCATCAGTCCAACTGGCAATGAAGCGATGGTCCCTTCTGTGTGTTTTACAGTGCCAGCACCAAACAAAGAGGCTATAGATGCTTCAAACAGGTAAAAGCTACTAGATAACTTCAAAATAGAATGGAGAATCCTAAAAATATGTTATCAGTTTTGACAAAACTCATTAACAAGTACAAATGTTGTGCCATTCTGAGGGCCACATGAAGTTTGGAGGTCTGTAGATCTTGACTATGTAGACAGTTGGCGACTTCTGCGCACTGTGCGCTTCAGCATGCTCTGACCCTGCTGTCATTTTACGTGGCCTATTATAGCTGCGAAATAGCTTTCATGTGAATAGCTGAATTTACAGTCTGCTTACAGCTGTTGATTTTACAGTATCTTAAATTGTTAAATGAATGACCGTCCATTTAACCCATGCGAAATCTGATCTGATCTTTCTTCAGGATTGAACAAATGTTTCAGAGTGTCCTATCCTTGTGGCATGAATCTCACATAAACATGAAGAGCATGGTATCTTGGCATTTCCTGATGAGTGAAATTGAGGCTATCCGGGCCAGCAAGGTTTCCTCGGTAAGCTCCACTCTCATCTTCACAGGCTCAAAAGGTGACATTGGGAGGCTGATTTTCTAAAGGAGTTGAGAATATTCACTAAAAAAATGTTTGAATATTTACTTTAATTATCCCATCATGTGAAAAGCAAATTCCTGTTCATTTTGAATATCCAGTCACCTTCACATGTGTTTCGCATGACTGTATAATTGATGTGAATATTCACAGAATTGTTTAAGTGAAGATTCTCATCTCTTTTAGTAAATCAGTCTTATTATATATTTGGCCTTGGGGATAGGTTGGTGTACGTGTCTGCATGTATATACATATAGAATTAAAAATAACATCTTAACGTGCTACCTTTCATGACTATACGCTTTTATGGTTTGTTTAAAAGCTTTTCTGCGTTGTGTGTCTAGTGTTCAGATATAATGTTACTTCACATTTCAGATTAAAACTTTGCTGCCTGGAGAACATCAGCAGGTACTGGGCAATCTGAAAACTCGCTTTGATGAATTCCTGGAAGACAGCCAGGAGTCGAAGATGTTCTCCGTCTCTGACATAGCCCAGCTAGAGAGGGAGGTGAACGTCTGCAAATTTTACTATGAAGAGCTGCTAAAATCTGCAGAAAGAGGTGAACACCGATCCATACATAATGTACCACAATGAAATTGGCCATTGCATTATTGCAACATTGACAAATGCCATAAACAAAAGTTTTTTTATTTCAACAGCTACATTCTTAAACCGCTCAGTGAGTGACAACAAGAAATAAGGTGTTTTTTTATTGTGCATAGGTAACTCATATCCTAGTAAGAACAACAATAGGTCCCAGCATTCTGTATCATTATATAGGCGGCAGGGTATCATGGCATTTGTATGTAGTGTGTTCCAACCTCAGCTTGCCATACATATATATGTGATGGTTGCACTCTGTAGTCAGAACTGAGACTCATTTGTAAAATGTATAGTGTTTCATCCAAGACTTAGCATATTTGTCTTTTCGTTTCAGTCCACCTTTACTCCTCTGGTAAGTTTGTTTCAAAATAAAGTGAAGGATTTTTTGAAGAAGAACTCTATCCAAAACTTAAGGGGCCAGATGATTGAGAGCTAAATCCCCCACCAGAAATCATGATATGATATTCCTGAGAGAAACAAGAATCTGCTGAATGATTTAACTCTCCAATTTTCAACAAGATTGGAAATTTAAACTGACACTAAACTCAGAAGTCAGATCTTAAAAATACATTCAAGCACCTTAACTGTTAACAACTCTGTACCTTATTTGTGCATCACTCAGTTGTAGATCCTCACATCATCTCTAAATTGGTGCTGAGACTGTATTTCCTTCTGGAGGGTGGCTACTTTTGTTTCCCATGGCCCTTGTGTGTGTTGTAATGTAGCCACCGCTCCAAGCTCACTCCTTTGATGGACTACAATCTCACGTTTAGTTTACTATTTTGTGATTTTGAGATAGCAATCCATAAAGGGTAGTGAATTTGTAGTGGTGGCTACTTTACAACACACACAGGGACCATGGGGAACAAAAGTAGCCATCCTCCAGAAGGAAGGACATTGTCAGCGTGAATTCAGAGATGATTTGAGGATTTACAGCTGAGTGAAACACAAATAAGGTATATTTTTGTTAATAGGGTACATGAATGCATTGTTAAGATTTAACTCCTGAGTTTAGTGTCACTTTAATTTTTTAGGTAGACTAGTATTTTTAGTCTTAGGTGCACCACATATATTACTTTCTGATTGTGCACTGTCCTTTAGCTGTACTAACAAGTATCTAGTACAAGGGACTGCCTCACTGGATACAAATGGATTGTATAGTTTAGATCGGTAATAGTTTGGTAGTTGATTGTAATGAGATTGTGCGGAAAGATTGTAACGTGTATGGTGAGCCTTAGAATACACTTTTTCCCTATCCCTTTGACCGTTCATTGATATTTGTCTTTGTGGCCTTACATTTTGCTACTGCCTGTTTATACCGTGGGCCTGATTTAGTAGAGTTGTGCTCAGGCTGCCAGATTGGGAAAAGCAATGTTTGCTGTCCTTCACCTGATTGTCCATTTCTGCACATTGTAAGCCCATAGGTGAACACAACAATGCTTAGTAGACTATATGAATATAGTTATTCATACGAGATAACATTTGGGAAAAAAAATATTATTATTATAACTGTAAACACACTTTTCTAAACCTAAATAAATTACAGTAAATGGGAAAATATATCTGCCATGACAAATGTAATAAAACATTTTAACATGTTTACATGGTACTATTTTTTAACATGTAGATGTGTGCTTTGCATGCTTATTGTCCCAGGAGGGGAGTGTGCTTTTTATTTGCAGATGCAAGAGCTTTACTTTAAACTGACAGCCTGCCAAGTGAGCTTATGACCTTAGTAGATCAGGCCCTGTGTGTTAGCTACACACATAGTGACAACCTCCAACACTCAGATAGGCTCAGAATTGTGAACAGCGTGAGAAATGGATAATCAGAGGGTTCATCAATACAGATCCTCTGAAAGAACAAAATTAATTGGGTGATGCTTTTGTTTTAGCAGCTTCTGTAATTAGATATTATAGTTATCATATATAGAGCTATTTTTCACAGTACACACAGTATGAACTGTAGCTCTTGTTAGGCGCTTGCACTATATAACTTCAGAAAGTCCAGTCAACAGACTTTAATAAATGTACTGAACAGTGCTATTCTGTTAAATTACTAGCAGATGTTTTAAGTGCGCAAAAGGCTTTGACTGCATATTTTAAAAGATAGTGGTAGTGTATGCAATGGTCCTTTAGAGTTGTACTAGTAAATGCTGTACTGCTTTAAGAAACACTCAGAGACTAGATTCCAGTGTTTAAGTAGAGCCACATGCTTATTTTTACCGATGATATTAGAATAATTTAGTTTTGCTTAAATAGGCAATTATTCCACATGCCAATGTTAACATGGTACATAACTGTAACATCTTTTATTTAACAGAGGAGCAAGAAGAATCTATATACAACCTTTACACTTCTGAGATTCGAAACTTCCGACTTAGACTGGAGAGCATTGAAGAGCGTCTCATTCGTCAAATCAGAACTCCATTGGAGAGGGATGATCTTCATGAAAGTGCACTGAGGATTTCTGACCAAGAGGTATGACAGGGCTCGATAATTTATTGAAGAGACATGATGTGGCAGCACTGCCATACTCTGGAGTAAATACTGAAATATTTCAGCATTCATCCAGTAATCATTAAACAGCAATTTGGGAATCTATGTGGAAAGCTTTTTTTTTTTTTTTAGGTATTACCTTTGGTCACATGATCTTTATGCATTCATGTTGAGCACACTATGGACATATCCAGACCTAGTTTTGGCCCACTCAATATTCATGACCACACAAATTCATATTAATCTTGTAGGCTTCATGAACAGTTAGATGAGGTTTCGTATCACCATTCAATGCTCTGCACTAGCTAACTCACAAACTGTATTTTCGTACAATACAAATATAAGTTGTAAAATTGTGTAAAGGTCAGGTATCTGCACACATTCATATAACAGCCTACTATACTATGTTGTATATACTGCCAGGTATTATCAATAACCAATAACTAAAACTTTTATGTGGAGATGGTTGGAATGTGTATGCAGCATAATTCTATGCACTGTAATTCAACACTGAAAATGTACTCCATTGTGATCAAGGATGATGTAAATCTTGCTAGTACAATCCCAGATATTCTATACGGTCACACTAAAGACATTTGTACATCGATTATTCTAGCTGCAGTTGCCATCGCAAAATTATTAGCATTGCTAATATTAGATATATCTAGGGAATATGTTAAAAGCTTTAGTAATTTAAATTAGTAGATTATTACTTTTATTATCACTGTTGCATAATTATGCGGTGCATTAAGCAAAAGATATGCAGAGCAGTGTATTCAAATATTTTCCTTTTGTCTCTACAGAAAGTGAGGAAGGAGTTGGACCATCTGAAAGTAGATTTGTCAGCAATTTCAGATAAATGTGAGGAGTTCTTTAGTCAAGCTGCTGCCTCTCCATCCATCGAAGCTTTACAAGTAGAGCTGAATAAAGTCATCCAGTCTATGAACATGGTGTATTCCATGTCTTCCATCTATCTGGAAAAGTATGTGACCTGTTTTAAGCTTATGCAACACCATACTGTTTTTTTAAAAGTCTGGTTTAGGTGATTGGTCTGCAAATTGCTGACATCAGGAGAGATCCATTCTGTATTTTGCTGTACTTGATCTTTCCTGCTATGGAGAGAGCTGAGCACCATCAAACATGCTTGGTAAGGCAATGTCTACCTGACATAGGGGGTTATTCACTTAGCTGCCGAAGGCTAAAATCAGCCGTACATTGGCTGCCTTCAGTCAGCCAAACATGCTCTGCATGTTCAGGTGATCCGAAGTGCAGAAGCAGTTTGACTCAGCCGATCCAACATCTGGATCAGCTGAGCCGAAGCTCTGGCAGCTTACTCGCTGCCATTTGCCCCTTTTCTCACAGGGGGCCAAACGACAGTAAATGAATACCTGAATACCGCAGAGCGGCATTTGGCTCGGCTATTCTGCTTGATACCTCAAGGTAGCGAGCAGAAAATAAAATAAATGAAATGAAAAAAATTTGAAAAATTATAAAACATTTTAAAAAAGACGCATGTCGACCCGACCGCACGCGACAAACTCCCGCTGCTACTCTCGGCTGCTTTACGGGCTATTGTGAATATTGCTTGATCCTTCGGCTCCATAGTGAATAACCCTCATAAAATGAAAGACAACAGATTGACATCTATAAGTCATCTGAACATAACTCCAGGGCTTTATCTTGGGGAACAATAGTCTGTCAAAAATGATGCCCAGCTGACTTGTTCTGTTAGTTTTACAAGCTGGAGGTTTCTGCTGAGGTCACTCCCTAGTAATTGTGATAATCCCCTGATGCCACATAGAATTTCCAGGATCGTTCAATGTTCTTATAATGTATATGGGCACTTTCAATGCTACAAGTCTGAGTGGGAAATAATAGAAATCCCAGAATAGCGATCACTGTGTATTACTGATAACATAATTAATTTGCTATTGTATAAATTGGCATATTGTTGTGTCCAGAGAAATCATAGATTTTTATTTTCTGACAGGGTCTGTTAAAAAGCTCAGAACGAAAGTAAGGAACGTAATGAGAAGCAAAATACAATGAGAGAAAAAAAATAATGTTTGTTTCTGCTTTCCTACCCTAGATTAAAGACAATAAATCTGGTGCTAAAGAACACACAAGGAGCTGAGACTTTAGTGAAGACATATGAGAGCAAACTGTGTGAAGAGGATGTGATTACAGCTGATAAAGGTGCAATTGATAGACTGAATGCCACCCTAAAGGTAAGCATTATCTCCTGCACATACTGAGAAGCATACATAAAGTACATACAAATTATCAGTTCAATATGGCTTTCCTATATTTACCTACTCTGAATCAGAAAGCACCATAAAGTCCTAAGTGCTTATTTATTAATGATGTTCATTAGGGCAAAGCTGAAGTGGCCTACAGTAATCAATAAGATTTATTTCTACTGAAGTCACATACCTAAATGTTGACTCTGGTTGACATAAGGAACCTTTCCTTTTTTTGTATAGGTTTCTAGGTGGTCTATTAAGGTCTAATAATCTGAATCTGTTTCCACCTTACAAATAAAATAATGGTCTGTCTTTAAAGGTCCATCTTCAATAGATGAGTGAATCAATTCTTATGAGTCAAAACTCAAGGGAAATCTGGCCAGTTTGCTTTAAAGCAGAATTAAACTCTCCTTTGTTTTTGCATATATCTACTGCTAGCAAGCATTAGATGTATGCAAAAACATTAAAAAAAATAAAAGTTACCAAAAAGGTAAATGCTTCCCTGTTTCTCCACCGCTCGCTCCTGTCTAAAGATCTGAAGCTTCTCGAGCGTCCGTGCAGGAATTATGGGGCGGGCACATGCGCTGTAGAGATCTTAGCCGGTGAGAAGAGGGGAGGCACAGTGGAGCTGAATGCACGCAGCCTGGAAGCATGCACGGCAGACAGACGCCGACGGACAGGAAGATACAGGAGTCTGTGCTAGATCAGAGACTGGCACCAGCGCTGGAGGGATTTCTGAATACTAGTGGAAGGAAGAAGATGATCGGATCAAAAGGCATCATTTAGGTAAGTCTTTAAAGCAGCATGGGGGGGGACATGTGTCACTTTAATGTCACTTTAAGTCAGGGTTCGCAATGAAGCAGCAGTTTGTTTTGCTGATAAAACTGTCTCAGTAAACTGGTCCAAAGGACTACTTACCAATTCAGTTCTGACATTTCCCACCTACCCCACACAGGAAGTATTCCCTCCAAAGTTGTGTCAACTCCTTGCTTCTGGGTAACCTTAGGAAAGCATTAATATGAAAACTTGTTGCTAATATATCCCCTCTATATTGACAATAACAGCTATTGTCACTTCATCCATGTGTTCTAGTGCAAGTCTGTGTTTTCTAACATCATTTACTAAAACTGCTACTTTAGTAAAGATTGTGCTTTAACAGAATCTTACATTTTTGTTTTTCTTTGTTAAAGCAATGGAGGTCAGAGGTTGATGAGAAAAGAGAGGTGTTTCATGCGTTAGAAGATGAACTACAGAAAGCCAAAGCCATCAGTGATCAAATGTTTAAAGTACACAAAGAACGGGATCTCGACTTCGACTGGCACAAAGAAAAGGCAGACCAAATTGCAGAGCGGTGGCAGAGTGTACACTCACAGATTGAAAACAGGTTTGTAGCCTGTCCTTCTTAGTTAAATCCTGTATAAATACAGGAGTAGATCCTTTAATCTGAGGCACTCGTTCAACAAAAAAAGTCTATATGTTAGTGATATAACAGTCTTTCAGTGATAGGACTAGTTAAATATAATCAAAGGGTATCCATGGTGCACATTTCATTATTTTATTTTGTGTTTTAGGTGTTAAACTGTGCTCTTTAGTTTTTTTTATATTAAGGGAGAACTATGGGGTCAGTGTTTTTCCCCATAGTTCTCCTTAGGGTAACGGGAGGACACAAACTAGCGTCCTCCCGTTACCCTAAGCTCAGTATACCGCGAGCTAGAGCTTGCGGTATACTGAGACGCCGCAGCCGGAGCGGATCCCGACGTAGATGACGGGATCCGCCCAGCTGCGTGAGTGACAGCTGGCTCTGCCTATCTAGAGGCAGAGCCAGCTGTACCCGCCCCCTCCCCCGTCCGTTCCGCCAGTCAGCGCTGGCAGATCGGAGCGGGGAGAGGAATCCAGCCGTGACAGGATCGAGAGGTGAGCGAACCTGGTATGTGTTCGCTCACCTCCCGATCTACTGAGCCGACCTGTGACAGTCTCATTGTCACAGGTCGGCTAGAACTATGAGGTGAGTGGAAATCACTCATCTCATAGTTCTCCTTTAAATAGTGTATTTACAATTAGTACCAGTAGGTGGCAAACATCAGTAGGAAAGCAAAATTACTGAGATCAATAACCCTAGCTGACAGAGGCTTTTGTTGACACAATATAGTAGATGGATAGGGGATGCCTGATCATATGTCCAGTTTGCTGTGGGGAAGGAGGGGGGAAGCAAGAAGACATCCCTGGCAAGATATGTTTTTAAAAAAAACAAGATTAGTTGGAATAGTGTCTGTGGAAGTTTAATGGTACACATAGACTTGGGGATTGTCACTCTATCTTGGAGAAATCATCTAGATCTGGTAATAATCTGTGTGTTCCTTTATCAGTACTTGCAGTGACTACCTCCAAGAGGCATGTTTGTGCTCTCAGGATAGAAAGCAGAATGTACATACATATTTAACAGTTATGGAGACATCATGTATAAATGTGTTTGTGTTTTTCTTCGTTTTTATTAAAAAAGATGAAATATTATTAATAGTTTAACAAGGCAACTTTATTGGTTATATCTTGAAAGAAGAGGGAATAATGCATTTTCTTGTTCGTCAGGTTGAGAGACTTAGATGGAATTAGCAAATCACTGAAATACTATAAAGAATCATACTTGACTCTCGACTCCTGGATTAGGCAAATAGAGGAAACACAAAGTAAACTGCAAGACAGCATGCTTGATAGCAAGGCACTTTCTAAACAACTAGATCAGCAGAAGGTGAGTTATAATGTCAGCAACCTTTTTGTGTACTAAGTAATGCCATAAGAGGCCGTTGAATCATGACCACATTAGAACATTATCTTTAATTGAAATCTCATTTATTGAACATTTTAAAGTTGCTAGTAGCACCGTTCTTTGAACCCGTCGTCATTTTCACATACTTTTATATTAAAGTGTATTTGGGGTGTAATAGGAAACATATGCAAGTTGCCCTCACTGCCTCTGAGGTGTGCAGAAAATAGGCTTGCATTATGTAATGCTCCAGTGTTATAGGAGCATGCAGTGGGTAGGGTTTTTTTTTGCACTAGAATGTAGAATGTTTATTTCTGTAGTTTAGAAAGTTAGCGGGCAGTGAAGATTATTTCCTACAAGGTCTTAAAACAAAACACTTGATCATTATTTTAACTAAAGAGAGAGACTAACCTATATGGGTAATGGTCAGCACATCACTTACATCTGGAGTTTTAGTGCTGATATTCATCATCAGGAGATCCAAAAGGAGGAATTGTCACCCTTAGCCATTATAAATATATATATATATATATATATATATCAGTGCACTGGCTAAACACATGTTGGATATAAGCATTTATCAGCATGTAGATCCTCTCTCACAGAGGTGCCACCACTAGTCTCCAGAATGACATGGTATGTATTAGGACATTATACATCTAACTGTGTTAGGAAAATTTTCAGTTATCTGCTGACTGCTGCCTATGAGTGTTGTACTATTGCACCACTGTTCTATTTGTCTTTTTAGTATACACTTATAAGTATTTTTCTAATGTAATGTCATGTGTGGTGCAGATGCTGATTTCAGAAATTGAGGGGAAGCACAGCAAGCTGGATGAATGTCAGAAATATTCGGAGCAGTATTCTTTGGCTATTAAGGTAGATTTTTGTTTGCTGCAATCCTATTAGCAAAATCGCTATCCAATTCCCAAGACATAATATTTGTTGTTCTATATTTACCAGGATTATGAACTACAGTTAATGACATACCGAGCACTAGTGGATTCCCACCAAAAGTCTCCAATGAAACGTAGAAGATTTCAGAGCTCTTCAGATGTTGTTGTACAGGAGGTGAGCTTTTATGCAGATGCTTGAAAACGATTTTACCAGTATGAATCTACCGATATTTAGCAATATACTGTGCTTTGATAGCTGTCTTGCCTTCTCCCTTAACCCCTTTCATGTTTTGCACCCATGTTATATTCCACATTTTAGGCCTGAAAATTACTTAAAACCCCCAAACATTATATATTTTCTGAAAGCCAAGACCCTATAGAATAAAATGTTGGCAGTTGCAAATTTTTATCTTGCACGATATTAGCGCAACTCCTTATCAAACCCCAAAACTTAGCGTAAAATGTACCTAAATGCACCAGAACACAATAAAATACCCATTTGTTATATAACAAAATATAAAAGATGAGGTTACACTGAGTAAATAGATACCCAACATGCCCAATTAAAAAATTGTGTGCATCCGTGAAATGGCAACAAACTTCAGTACCAGGGATTTCAGGGATCATGTCATCCATTCAGTTGCTACAAACTGATGTTACCACCCTTAATTTCTGATAGACTGGTCTTTAGGTTAGTGGAGAGAGAGAGTGCTGACTAGCTGATAACATATCATCATACATCAGATTTATATTCCTCTTTGTAATTAAAAGTGACTTGTTCTGTTTCATTTCTAGTACATGGATTTAAGGACCCGTTTTACTGCTTTGATGACTTTAATTAGCCAGTTTATAAAATTTTCTGGAGAAACCTTGAAGAGGCTCGAAGAAGAAGAGGTAAAAGAACAAAATGAAATAAATAGATTGGTATCACATAAAAGAGCACCATCATTATTTCTAGAAGAACTGCATACAATGCTAAGTATATCATTTTTTGTACAGTCTCATCATTTTTCTTCTGTAAATAAATTAACTGGGACCTGTACACTATATCAATCCCTGGTTGCACTGGCCCCCTCGTCTGTACAACACCGAGCAGAGCATTGATCAGATAACAAGCAGGATGCCTCTAATGTACTAAAAATGCTTGACATCCGGCCATTGGAGTGAGTGAAAAGATCATTTACTGCTGTAGGCAGTTCTTGCATTTATTTCTATGGGCCATGTTCTGCCCGTGTGGGGCAGTGCAAAGAGGTGAAGATTGCATTTGAAGACTGTATGACTATATTCTTTTTTAATGTGTGGTGGGGTTGTGGAAGCCTTTGCAGCATTACACCTTGCAGACATGTCACTGCAATTAAACCAAATCAATTTTCTGTAGAATGGTCCATCAGCCTGGTAAGAGAAGTACTGTTCTTTTTTTTGTTATTTTTGGTACAGTCATGCATTATGTCAATGTTGCTTGTTACTCTCTCTTTGGTGGAGGGATACTATACTATTCTTTTACATACTAATCATTTATTTTGTTTTCTACGGCACAGACTAAACAGCAGTAGATAGACTTGCAGAAAAAAAGAACATATGATAATCTACAGTTCAGAAAGCAGCCCTGAACTAGAAATGGAGCAGAGTTAAATTATGGCATATTTTTAAATCCCAAACATGTATATAGTGCAGGAGAACAAATGCTATTCCTGCAATGAATACAGTCATGAATTATACATCATGTGCTTCATTGTTATACCTAAACACTAGTTAACGCAGCTATTATTTACACAATATAGGATCGGACTATTCTGCCTTTGCATTAGCTTCAAGTAATGACCTAACATGTAAAAGTGAATTAAAGTACTGTGTTTTCTTTGTTTTTTCTCTGACCTGTTCTGTATATATTGTCAGCTTTGTGTGGTCTTGCATGTTTTGGTAAGTTATATACACATGCTAGTCTTTTTCTATTGACTGTCATTAACCGCTTGGACACTCTAGATTTTGTTTATAGCGCAATATTTATCTTGCTTTTGTGGAGTTGGGTATTTCAATTCTCTCTGCTCTCGTGATACTTCTTTGACACGAAAAGGTGGTTGAAAGCATCTGTCTCCTTTATTAGGCTGATTGTGGTAAGTTGCAACTATATAAACCTCTTTTATGTGCTATTATCTCTGAACATAACATACATTATTTAAATCACTTTTTTTTTTACAGTTTTTCTTTCTTTTTTTTTAACCAAATTAGAAGGCTTTCATTTTTTTTAATAAGAAGGTATGTTCAAATTAAAATCTGTACTTTGAAAATGCTGCTGATGTAATATACCTGGATTTTTAAACAATATTTTACTCTACTTCTTATAGTAGCCTTGCACTGAAGTTGTGGTCGCAAGGACTGGCAGGAAATGTACACCATGTAATGTACATTGGTTAATGAACTGGCTAGAGAAACCAAAGGGTGGTTTACAACAAGACCTATTCTAAATACACCAGATTTTGCAGTCGTGTTTCACAACGATCAGTAATGGGTTCAGGTTTTTTTTTTTAACCCTTTATTACCAAAGGTACAGCAAAGCTTAACACCTGAACCCAGTTTGGTTGGTTTGCAACCATTTTTTATACTAGATTTCTACATTGATTCAGATCGTTCCTCTTTTTCCACTAAGGATTTACCTGACAGATCTACCAGAATTTGCTGCCCATGATTGATAAAAAGGGACACAGTGTTGGGGGGGAGAAAGCGTGTCGGACTGGCAAATAAGATGGCCACCTAAACTCAGATCTCTGCTCTTCCACTACCACTGTTTTACTGTAGTCCATATCCTGCACACCTGCCACATGTCTAAGCAGCAAAAGGCAAAAATTAAGACCTCAAAAAATGTAGCACGGTGTTGATTGCAAGGGCTTTTTTGATCACTCTGATTGGCTGTCATTACGTGATTAGTAAAAGCCTTTGAAATCAACACCATGGTCACAGTGCTGGGGTCAAGCGATTGAGCATGCCTCCAACTCAAAACAGTGATGCATATATGTGGCAGCACAGAATAAGTCCCACCTCCGTGCTGCCACATATATGTGTATGGCTGGCAGGAAGGTGCTAATCTTGTTAACAATGATGGGAGTAATAGATAGCAAGGTGTTTATTGACCTATTATAAAAGGGTCTTGACAAAATGGCATCATGACCAGCTAAATAAATAAAATGTAATGTTGATATGTGTAAGGTTTTGCACTTAGATCCTACTATTAGAGCCCCAACTGGGAAAAACACACCTAGAAAAGAACTTTGGAATACTGATTGTCAGTAAGCTGAGCAGCATCATGATAGATGATTTTGGAAAGACTAAGTAGCCAGCAAAAACATAGGAGACTTGATAGGATCTAAGAAGCATAGGTTAAAAAAATCTGGTCTTTTTTTTTGTATAAAAATACAATCTAGAAATTATATATTTATATACCTAAGGATAAAATAAAGATGTCATTGGTTTACTTGTTAATTGGATATTGAGGAAAGGAGATTTTACTTTCACTACGGGAAGGTATTCAGTGTGATAAGCTGTGGAATGTCCAGTCCTACCATTAAAACTGACTACATTTTGAGAATATTTATATTATTTTCATAAACTTACAGTTTTCAATGTTACAATTAAGAAGCATAGTACTTATTTTTGATCCAGAGAACTAATCCAACCACCATGTTGGATAAGGAAGGCATTTTTATTGCTTGAGAGTGCTAATTCGTTTCTTGGGGGTGGAGGATTGTTTTGCCTTCACTTAGACCGAAATGGTCAGAAGTTGATTTTGATTGACATTTGCCTTTTTCAACCTAAAACTCTATTATTTTATGTTAATTCCACTGTAGCAATTTTCTATGTACTTTTTTCACTGGGGCACAAAATTTGAACTTTTCCCTTTATTTTATTTTAGATTTTAACATTTTCAGAACATTCTTCCATGTCAGCATATCCAGAATTATTGGAACAGCAAAAATCCACCACAGAAGAAAACAAAAGGTTTTTAAAGAGAATACAGGAACTTGAGATGACGCTAGAAGAAGTGAAAAAACAAAAGTTTATGGTAGAACAAGACCTGCCCAATGTTAAGGCTGCTGCTGAGATAGAAATTAAAAAGCACCTAAAAGCAGTCGAAGATCTAACCTTGCAGAAAACAAAAGCTGAATTTGAGGCACAGCAGTTTCGTTTAGAGCTGGAGACCACAGTCAAGATGAGGGCTGCTGCAGAACAGCAGCTTGAACATGTACGCCAAATGACAAGACAGGCTGAGTCTAAAAGAGATGCTGTTGAAGATAAACTTCGAGCATTCAAGACTCAGATAGAAGAAAGTACCACTGCAAGGAGAAAACTGGAAGAGCACTTAAAGAGAAAAGAAACTGAACTTCACGATCTGGAAAATAAAAAGACTAGTCTTATGGGAGAGCTAAAAAGAAAAGCTGAGGTTGAAGAGGAACTCTTGAGACAGATCAAACATCTGGAAAGTGATCTTGCATACCAGAAGAAGATTGTTGCTGAGAAGATTGAATATGAAACCAAAAGGCAATATTCCGATTCCCTATTCAGCTATTCGTCATCTAAAGAGATGGTCATACCAGCACGTACTGCACAAGAAGTTCATTATATGATTGATGGAGATGTACGGGGAGCACAAGTAGAGCAGTACTTAAAAAAGGCAGAAACCCTAAAGCAGCAGTTTGATGAGCTTACGTTAGTTCACAAAAAAGCAGAAATTGAAATGAAACAGTATAAATCAGAGCTAAGTACATTGCAGATACAAAAGGCAGCGGCAGATGAAAAAAATCGCCAGCTAAGGCATCAGTTAGATGATACACATAATATAGCACAGCAGCTTAAAATGGAATTGGAGCAGAAGAACCAACTAGAACAAAACTATGTGTTGCAATTAAGAGAACTTGAACGAAAACTGTATCAGAGTCAGGATAAAGCAGAAGATATCATGCAGGAGGCTAATGACCTAAAGAAAATCAGAATTAATTTTGAGGAAGAGCTAAAGGTATTGCATCAGGAGAAAGTTTCATTGGAGCATAAACTAAAGATGCAGAAAACTGATTATGATGATGTCAGAGAAAAGCTGAAAGCCTGTCAGGATGAATTTAGACAAAAAGATATGTCTGAAAGAAGCAGTCTTCAAAAAATAGCATTCCTAGAAGAAGATTTAACTAGAAAGAAACAGGACGTGGACGAATTACGTAAAAGAATGGAAGAGCTTTCCCGAGCCCATGCAAAGTCAGAGAGCAGCGTCAAACTTCTAAATTCTCAGATAACGTCATTGCAGCAAGAAAGAACTGTAATTGAGCACAGATCCAACTCTAGGAGCGGGGAGGTTGATAGTTTGCGCGACCAGCTAAAAAAATCTCAAGAGGAGCTCAATCAAAATGCCAGGGCACACAAGGAGGACCAGCAAAAGATAATGAAGCTCCAGGATGAACTGGCAAAAAGCAATCAGTGGTCTAATTCCCTGAAGCTGAAATTAGATGAGCTTACTAAATTGCACAATGAAACTGAGATGATGCTAAGAAAGGTGAAATCTGAATCTGAGAAGACTACTATGGAGAGGAATACTTTGCAGAAAAATATTGATATGACAAAATCACAACTAGAAAGCACTAAAGAACAAATCAGAGTGAGCCATGAACAACTACAGAAACAATCCAAGGGAGAGTATGAAACTCAGAATATGGTAAAGCGTCTCGAAGAAGAATTGTCCAAATCGAAAAATGCTCTAATTGAAATTAAACAGAAATGTGACAAGCAGAGTCTAACAATTCTAAATTCTGAAAAGGAGATACGAAACTTAAAAGCGGAAATAAACAGCTTGTCGGTTGAAAAACGGTTGGCCGACCAGAAGATTCAACAGCACCAGTCACAACTGCAAGAACTAAATGCAAAGTTAAAAAAGACACAGGATGAACTCCACAAGAAAATAGTTGATGAACAGTTGGCTCATAAGAAGCTTGTTTTATATCAGGAAGAATCTGCTAAATACAAGAACACAACAGAGGAATTCAGGATGAAGTTAGAAAAAACAGTGGAGTCTAACCTAAGCACTGAAAATAATTTTTCAAACTTAAGGCTTGAAGTTGTTTCCTTGAAGCAAGAAAAAGCAATCTTAGAAGAGAAACTTAAACTAATGAAGGTTGAATTTTCAGAGGTTAAGGAGAGATTACAGAGATCCCAGGATCAACTGAATATTGAGAAAAAAGCAGCTCTAGACCATTCTCAGAAATGCAGAAAACTAGAGGAAGAATTTGAGAGCCAGAAGCGAACACTTGAAAGCCTTAAACAAAAAATTGACCTGCAAAGACAGGATCATATTAACCAACTGAGATACTTGCAGAATGAAATTCAGCAAACTAGCAGCCTTAGGAGCCCCCTTCAAAAAGGTGAATATGACGTTAAAGGAAACAGCTTTGCCTTTTCAAGTTCACAACAGGATTTTGACATACTTAGCCAAAGAGCAAAAGCTTCACCTGTGTTGAGACGAAAAGTAGATGGCCATCTTGATGTCAGTTCTCCTGTTTATAACTCCACACTAATAGAAGAAAAGAAGACACGCGTGGATGGGTATGATGAAACTGTGCAAAAGGAGCTTCAACTACAACTATCTAGGATAAAACAGTCCCTCGATGGTGGAGACAAGGCAAAGCCTTTTACAGAGTATGTTACACAGACCAGCACAGAGCTTCAAATATCTATTGACAACATGAATCCCTACAGACAGCTATCGGAGCTAGAGACTATAAAGGATAAAAGTATACAGAATGCCTTTCACACCTTAAGAATTGAAGAGGAGAAAATGGGAAAGGAGCTAGGAAAATATGATCAATCTATGGAGGTATTCATTTTGTGTCCTGCTTTCCTTTATGCTACATGACATGCTTTGCTATTTATGTTCTTGAATGTAATAGTTGAGATCTTTTTGCTTATGCAGTCTGCAGTTATTTTTCTTTTTTTCGTGAAAAGTACTGTTTGATTTTAAGACATGTACTTTCCATATTATGTGTTGAGGCCACTATTGGAGTTCGTTTTATATTAAACTAAGTGAAAGCTTATTGTGCACTGTTGTTACATGCATGGCTTGTGGATCTTAGCTGGATGTTGGTAGCTTACTTTCTCTGCATTAATTGTACATAATCTGTTTTGCTCAATGTCTTCTGCTATTGCGTAACTGTTTGTATGCTGAAGCAAGACCTAGACATAATCCCTAACCATCGTTCCTTTAAATATTGCTATTTGCAGATAGTGAAGAGCAAGCAGTATGATTTGACTGTTGAAGTTACAACTGTAAAGCAGGAAAAAGAATTCTTGATAAACAATGAAGATCAGGTGTTTGAAGAACGTAATATTTTGGAAGGATTTAGGAGATCAGATTTACCGAAGATGGGTTATATGTCCTCCAGTTATAAAAGCTATGCAGGCTCTGAGACATCCCTGAGTGACAGTTCTTCCACCGATGATAGGTTCATCTTCCAAGGGCTCAGAAAAAATGTGTCTGCCAAACAATTGGTAGAAGCTAGAATTCTCGATGGCAAAACCATGGAACAGCTTGAGTCAGGTCGTACAAACGTTCAGGAAGTTCAGAAAGCACTCGAAACATATTTAACAAAGGCTACTGCAATAGCAGGTTTATACCTTGAAGCAAGTAGAGAAAAAATATCTTTCAGTTTAGGTGCAAAGAAAGGGATTATTGATAAAGGTTTGGCGTTTGAGTTTTTGGAAGCACAAGCAGTGACAGGTTTTATCATTGATCCTTCTACAGGCAAAACATATTCTGTTGAGGAGGCCATCACCAATGGATTTGTTGACCAAGAATTTAAGGAGAAGCTCCTTGAAGCTGAAAAAGCAGTCATAGGATACATTCATTCGAACAAAAGGCTTTCTGTTTTCCAGGCCATTGAGGCTAGGCTCCTTGAAAGACAGAAAGGCAAAAGGATTCTCGAAGCTCAAATTACCACTGGAGGAGTCATTGATCCTATTAGAAGTGTACGAATTCCAGCTGAAGTGGCAGTTTTGAAGGGTTTGTTGAATCATACAAGCTTAAAGTTTTTGCATGAACCAGCTAGTAATGTGAAAGGTTTTCACTTTCCAACTAACAAGCAGAGTATGTATTATTCTGAATTGTTGCAGCTATGTGTTCTTGATTTAGATAGCAAGACATTCCTTTTACCAATTGGTGACAAAAAAATTACCGCCTTTTCTGCAGAAAAGGGTCACAAAATATGCATAGTAGATACTCGATCTGGAATTGAATTGACACGATTTGATGCATATGAAAGGGGACTCATTGACCAGAAGACCTATCTTGAGCTTTCACAGTATGAGTGCCAGTGGGAAACTGCTACAGTTTTTGATTCCCAAGGTAAATCACAAACACACTTAATTGATCGGAAGACAGGAAGACAGTTTATTTTGGAGGAATCTGTCAGCCAAGGAAAAATTGACAGATTACAAATTAGTAAGCTTAAAGAGGGACAGATTTCTACCACTGAGTTAGCTGACATTTTAGTGAGCAGAACAAGACCAACCAAAGATCCAAATAGTCCTTTAGCAGGACTTTGGATCTTTGAAACCAGTGAAAGAGTCTCTGCCTTTAAAGCACTGAGAAGAAACATGGTAGATAGGGTAACGGTGTTTAGATGCATTGAAGCACAGGTCAGCACTGGTGGAATCCTTGATCCTTCAAATGGCAAAAAGTATAGTGTCTCAGAAGCATTACAGAAAGGCTTAATTGATGAGGTCTGTGCTAAGCAAATCCACCAGTTTGAATTAGCTTACACTGGTGTCGTTCAGAGTTCAACTACAGCACTTCTGTCTGCCTGTGAAGCCATGAACTTGAACCTCTTGAGCAAAGAAATCGGTAATCGAAGCCTCGAGTATCAGTATCTGACTGGAGGATTAATAGATCCTAAATCTCATGCCCGCTTGTCATTGGAAGATGCCATCAAAAGAGGAATAGTGGATGCTGCCACAGCAACAAAGCTTAAGGATGAAAAGTCTTATGTAAAAAATCTTACTTGTCCCAAATCAAGGAGGAAGATCTCTTACAAAGAGGCTCTGGAAATGGCAGTTTATGACTGTCATACAGGACTTCGCTTGATACAAGCACCTCTGCCTGTGAATGTCGGAATTCCTAGCCTTTATTTTTCCTCGCAATAGTGCCAATGACTTTGCATGCTATGGTACATCTGTATAAGTAGTCTGTTGAGGTGGCAGAAAATGGTAAAAAAGGAATGGACTCCCACCATGAAGTAGAAAAGCAATGTGAGAGATGCAGTTTTGTGATATTGTCAAGGATGTTCACTTTTAAGTATTTGCTTAAATTGAATTAGAACTTCAATACCACATGCTATGTATTAGAGTATGTATAATGCTCAGCTTATGTGTGTAACAGTGTGTGTCACACTGTTGAGTATAAGCTTGTATTGTCCCTCAAATAAGTGGCCCTTTCCGGCTTAAACCTACATACATGTATTATAGTACAGGTTTCCAGTGTTATAGATATTAATTGGGAGGTCGCTAAGCATAATAACGCTATTTGACCTTGCCATCAATCAGAGACATATAAACTATACTTAGGTTTGTGTTTCATACCAAGATTACTACTCCCACCTGTTCATATACTTGGTTTATCATACCCTACATCTTGTGTCACATAACACACTTTGTCACTCATGTCACATAACACGCACCCCCACTTGTGTCACATAAGTGTAGAATAGAGCAGCCTTTATCAGTGGGCTGAGTCTTTATTTATGTGATATGTTATATTTAATAACTCTCCACAAATGCACTGTAAATAATAGCAGCATTGTTTTTAGAATCCAATACTGCTGTAATAATTAGCCATATTGTTCCTATTGCTTGGTACCATGCTAAGCTATATGTTGAAGTAGGCTACTTTAAAAAGTCAAGTATGGAAAATGTAACATACCTGTAACACGTTGAACAAAATAGCATACATGTTTTTTCATGTTGTAACAAGCCTCAACTAAGGATGGTACTGAAGACAGACATTCCGTATCAGTGATATCATCAGGACATAAAGGATTTTTAAGTTGTTTTTGAATGATATTGCAAATTTTACCAAAAGGCAATTGTATGTGCACTGAGGGAAAATGCAAGTGTTTAAGAATATGGGCAAAATAGTTTTTTATTTTCACCAAGAAGAAGATGTTATTTGTTATTTTTATTGGTTAAGCATATGTTATGTTGGTCAAGCTAATGCAAAGGCAGCAGGTCTGAGAGTTTTGATTGTTGAGATCGATGGTGTTTTTATTACATGATGTCTTGTTCCTTCGAAAAAAATATTTTAGCATTGGGGTCCTTTCATCCATTAAAAAACAAAACACATCACTTTTGAAATCACTGTCAAATCTTTTTCTAGGAATAGTGAGGACATCCTCCTACTTAGCTATGCATATAATAAATATAAAGATATACATTAGGCCTGAATGATGTTTAACAGAAACATTAGGTTGAATATTGCAACGCTGTTTGACTTTTTAATTGTGATTTCAATTTCAGGTAATATTTTGGTAATTCGGTGAATATTGATATCTTAATTTGTCTGTGGATTTACACATAAGGTTGCCCCAAACATGGTATGGCTGAATAGACCCCACTGGTTCTTTTCCTTTACCATTACTCTGTATGTATTTTATGTTCAAGGTAGTTAAGGGCAATTATATTTTAATCTCGTATATTAACATATCTCTTTTAGAATGTATATGCAAATCAAAATGAATATTATACCACAACATTCTATACGAGTAATTTTTTGTGTGCAGTGATACAATGTATTTGTTTTCCCATCTGTAATATTTGTGTGTCTTTTGCAACATGCACTTATTGCTAGAAGTTACTGGAAGAGGAAAAGAAAGAGCACGTAAAGAAGGCAGGGGCTATACTGAATTGGGTTTCCAAAGTCAATAAAACGATAAGTAAAGGAGGAGGAAGTCAAGACACTGCAGAAAAGATGCTATTTTCTGATCCACAGGTATTGGAAAATAATGTGCAGCATCCAGAATTATAAATCTTCTATATTTTATTTCATAATGATTCATTTAATAAAAAATAAGTCTTTACGGTATTTTACAAAACCAATTGAATAAAGTATTTATAAAACTATTAATAAATGACACACAAACCAAAAAGAGGTACCTGAGGAACATCAGTATGTAGTATGTGGATATTGTGGTCCTTAACTTTATAGTTGCTGAGGTGTTTTGCAATGGGTCAAGAGCTTTCACCATCAAACAAAAATGAACCTTATGTATGCAACTGTGAATGCTGGTGTTGCACAAAATTGGACTCTATTTACAATTGTCTTTTACCAGCTCCACTATATAAAACAATGAAATATTCTCCCAGCTTTCTCCGATAGGCTGAACTTTGTCTTCCCTTTTAAGCATATTTTTGTCCCCAAATTAATTTCATTGGAGCAGAAAATAATGTTTTCACTTTTTCTTCCTGAAGGTTAGGATTAGCTTTTTTTTTTTTTTGACTGACTTCTCTTAACTGTTTTGCCACTTATACAGCATAATACTACCAGTCAACTACTTATTCCTGTATTCCTAATTAGTTATTCTGTATTCCCATTACTTGATATGGTTTGTTAGTCCGAATCAAATTATTCACACATATTTGTGGCAATAATTATATGTGCAACAAAACACTGGAAGCACAGCTGCTAAAACCAAGTGGGTCTCAGATGTGTACAGAAAGACCAAGACAGCCCAGTTTATGGATAAAACCGATTAATACCTATTGTAAAGTTTTTTTTTTCTTTTTGAAGTATTGCTTTTAGGGGCATGTTGATATACTTATAGATTTGAAGGCCATATTACAATTTTATATATTTACTTTTGTAGGATTACTTCAGCTTGTTGCCAATTCCATTCATAAGCTATTTTTGACCAGTGTCATTTGACATAAACCAGTCAAAGTTATTTTAATCACACATATGTTAAATAGTTCTTTATTTTTTTTAAGTCAGCTATGGGAGTAAATCCAGTACATACTTATGTAAACTGTACTACAGTAATAAGCCCTGGAATGTGCACATGAAAGTGGAACACTGCAGTACTGCTACACTGGTTAATGCATCACAGGTGTTAGGGTGACACCCCCTGGCAGGTGACACAGGCTTCCATGAGGGGCGGAGTCTAACTACCAGCCAGTGTTCACCAGAGCTCCTGATGGTGGAGATGGGCTTGGCTGCTTGCTGATACCAGGTCGCGATCCCCAGGGTTGCCCCGCCAAGGGATGGACGAGAACAGGAGGGCTCCAAAGAAGAGACACTAGTCAGATCCAGGCAGAATTCAAGGCAAGCAGCTAGCAGAGGGTGGTCAGACGGTCCCAGGTCAGCAACGAGTAATCAGAGGATAAACGCAGGAGACAAGAGCAAAGTGTGGTCCAGGAAGAAGATCAGGGCGAGTAGCAAGCAAAGAAGGGTCAGGCGGTCCGGGTCAGTAATGAGAAAACAGCAGAACTATAAGCTCTTTAGACTAACAGGAATCTGGCAAGAAGACACAGCACCAGCTCCTTGCAGAGCTATTGCTTAACCCTTTCGCTGCCAAGCCCTCCGGAACATTTTTCAAATCAGCTGGCCAAGCCATTTTTGAATTTTCTGCAATTTTTTCCTATTGATTTGATTTTCAACTGCTGCGTTGCTAGCGTTTGTAAAAG
>NW_017306732.1:322346-374835 GCF_000935625.1 Nanorana parkeri
GGGGCGCCCGGTATTTTTGATAATAGCGGTCATCAGCGGCTTCTGAGCCGCTGATGACAGCTATTAATTTAAAGGGGACAGTCTGCTGAACAGTTATACTATAAGATGATGGTCGCTTAAGCGACCATCAGCTTATAGTAGAACTGTAAATGCCAGGTCCGTATGGCATACTGACCTGGCCAGCTGGAAGCACTTTTGTAGGTCCGTATGCCATACGTCCTTGGCAGCGAAAGGGTTAAATACCCTTCTGAGTAAGAGACAACATGCCCAGCCTCAGGGTGCACTGGAAGTCCTGGTCTGGAATCTTTTACTATTACTAGCCATACTGGCCTGAACTCTGTGAGATCCATTAGTAGCGAATCTTCTGGAAATCCTGGCTGGGATTCTCAGAGGAGAACGGTAAACCCTGACATGTACTCTGAGCTTACCATAACAACAGATAATATACAATTTTACTTTCATTATCCTGTTTTAATAAGTGCCAGTGTACTGATTTAAATTAATTAGTTATTCAACACAGGGGCGTAACTAGAAATCACAGGCCACCATAGCAAAATTATGTATGGGGCCCTGTGATTTCTAGTTACGCCCGTTGCAGAGCCCATATGAGATGCCAAACAGCCCAACTGAGATTGACCCTGCGGAACCCACCATAGACTCTATGGGGGGCTCTGCAGGGTCTCAGGTGGGCTGACCACACCACTGCACACCTCTTGCCTGTCAGCCCCAATTCGCTGTCCACCTCCTCCTCCTCCATGGTCGCTGGCGGGCCCCTCCTCTGTCGCTGGGCCCTGCCTCTTCCTCCACTGCTGACACTGGGCTCCTCCTCCAATGCCGACGCCGGGCCCAGCTTCCTCCTCCGCAGCTGTCGCTGACTCAGCAGCGGCTGTGAGGAGGAACGTGCCGCTACACAGATCACTGACAGTGATTGTCAGTGATCTGAACAGCGGCACATTCTTCCTCGCAGCCGCCAGTGACAGCCAGCAGCCTGAGATGCCTTAGCGACCCAGGCAGCCTGCACGGCATCAGAAAGATGTCCTGGCCAGGCCCCCCTGTGCCACTGATTCAACACCATGGGCTTATTTACTTAAGGCAAATAGGCTGTTGACTTTGCAAAAGAATTTGTACTTTTGCAAGGGAATTTTCCCTCGGCTTAGCGAATGTGGTGAAAATGCACTTTGCAAAGAATACCCAATCACGAGAAAGGAAAATATAAAACAGTGTTTTTGCTTGCACATGATTGGAAGATGGAAGTCAGCAGAACATCACTACATTCCCTAAGCTGAGGAAAAATTCCCCTGCAAAGTGATCAACCTATTGTCCTTTAGTAGATCAACCCCATATCTTATATAAAGAAGTTACCACCACATAATTTACATCTGGCTGAATACAGTAAAGAGAGATCTGTCCTGCTTCTTACAACAATGGTTGTTCTCTGCCACTCTTGCAGGAAACTGGATCTGACTGGCCGTTGTACACTTTCCCCCCTCCCTGTGCCTAAGTAAATGTATATCATTGCTGTTGGCAAAACTGACAAAAATTGATATTAGAGTAGGGTAAAAGGAAGACACAGCAAAAACTACTTTACCAGAATTCTAGCATTATGTGAGCGAGAAATTTGCATAACCTCCTACATGTAAAGAACATTGGACCAGGATGACAATGATACCCATCATCAAGAGAATTTAACTATATTCTGCACACACAAAATACAATCTGTTTATGTCTTCCATTCCTGAAAGTGTCATAAGCCTTAACTTTTTTGGTCTCAAGTACTTTCCCAACAAATTCAAGGTTACTTGCTGGTACTAAGGAAAGCCATTAAAAGGAAATGTGTAAAAAACAGAGCAATATCAGACTGACCATGAAATAAATAGTTTAATCAGCAGAGAAAAGAAATAACTTGTGAAATCACATGCTCCTATAATATAAAAGCAATATGTAATAGGGGACATGCAAATATCCTCTGTCAAAGCAAAGCATTTTAGTAATGGAACCAGTAACTTTCTCTGAATGTAAAGTGAAAGTAGTGGAAAATTTTACAAGACAGAATTATGTAAAACTAATTCAAGTAAATAAAAGACTTAAGAGATCTTATCTTTTTTACATTGAAAACTACATTTTCCGAAGTGAAAGAAATGCAGTCCCTGTTAACCCTTTAATAGGAACAACTTCAGCATTTAGCTTTGTACAAATGACTTAAGACACTTGCAGTTGTAATAAAGAATATAGATGTCAAAAAAAGATCCCTTGTGTCAGGGGAGGATTGGGATCCTTTGGCCTGAGGGAGCAAACTCAACCAACTGTCCCTTTAGTTGTCTAGGTTAAAGAAAGTGTACCACGCAAAGTGTGGCATGGTGCCACATTGATGGGTGGGCATAGTTACAGGTGTGAGTTTCATGGATTATTGTGAGACATGTTCCCATATTCCAGCATCACCTTCCTTAGTAAGTGCCATTGTACTGATTTAAATTAATTAGTTATTCAACACGGGCGTAACTAGAAATCACAGGGCACCATAGCAAAATTATGTATGGGGCCCTGTGATTTCTAGTTACGCCCCTTGCAGAGCCCATATGAGATCACAAACAGCCCACCTGAGATTGACCCTGCGGAGCCCATCTATATTTTTTATTACAACTGCAAGTGTCTTAAGTAATTTGTACAAAGCTAAATGCTGAAGTTGTTCCTATTAAAGGGTTAACAGGGACTGCATTTCTTTCACTTCGGAAAATGTAGTTTTCAATGTAGCTCTTGGCATTTGGTCACATGACATCTGAGAACCGCAATAAAAGTTGTTGCTCTTGAAGGCTTATCACTGTCATGAATATAATGGCCAGTATATGTCACTAATTGTCCTGTGCTGATCTATGTCTGAATGGTGAACATCAATAATACCTACATTATTCTGCAATGTACAATGCAGAGCTAAGGGGCCTGAGTTAGTTTACATCATAAGCAATGTATATGCAAAAAAAGTACCGTAAATTTAGGGGGGAAAAAATATCAAAAAAACATTTATTCTTACCCTTATTTTTGGTAAAATATAAAAGACGGGGTCACTTCTGGTAAATAGACACCAAACATGTCAAGCCGTTTTTTGTGATTTTGCGTGCCCGCAAAATCACAAAAAACGACCACACTGAAAATTGGCCATAAGTGACGCTTTAAACTCTTTTACTGGTCATCAGTTTAGTGTTATCAGTGATAACACTAAACTATAACTATTATTGCTCACACTCTGACGTTCGCAGTGGTATGTAACATTTGCCAGCGGAATTGTCATTTTCGCACGTAGGCACACCCAACGCATGTTTGCGTGTGTATTTATTATTTATTTTTTATGCTTATTTTTTTACACTTAACTTTATTGCTATCACATGGGGGGCTAAGAAGCCCCCTATGTGATAGCCAATTTACATGACAGGTCCTCTTTATGGAGACATCAGGGGTCTCCAAGACCCGTAATGTCACCTAAGGACCCGCAGAGAAGCTGATGAAGCAGATATCTGCTTCACCAACTTCTCCTCAGCCTCTGAAGCTGGAGAGTGAAAGGAGAATCACTTCCTGCATTCGGGGACCGAAGAGGAGGTCAGAGGGAGATCGTGTACTGATCTTCCTTTGATCTCCTGTCACAGAGCAGCTGTGCCGGGGTAGTGTAACGCTCCCGGCCGACCGTTTACTTACAACGACCGGCTGGGAAGCTACTCGACCGGCTGGGAAGCTACTGTTAAAGCGTATGTCAAGACAAAACAGTTTTTTTGGTTTTGGACAGAGAAGGAACACTTTAGAACCACTGTTGAGTTTTTACTGCTATCTGGGGCTTCATTAGAGAGATTGCCCTTCACTGTTCTAGTTAGATTTTTACCAGACAGGAAGTGAGGGAAAATCTGCAATAAGCATAGACTGCAATACAAAGCTAAAGTTCTAGCCTTCTGCTGCTCTAGAGATTTAGCCCCACATTTCCTGTCTGGTTAAACCAGGACAGAAAGTGAGTGGAAACCTCTATAATGAAGTGCCGGATATGGTAGAAGCAATGTTTCTAACCCTTCTCACTCCATAAAAAAAACATTTTGGTTGGGCATACAATTTAAAATACTTGGCTATTTTCAGCCAGCAGGATGTGAAGAGCAGGCAGACATGAATTCATAAGAGACCTGTGTCACTTTATAAATGCAGAATTGTACAATGTAGCATGTAGGTGCACGCTGTATTCATATTGCTATAACAGTGCTTATTTTTGTCTACTCTGTGAATATAATGTTGTGTTTGTTTCTCTCCCTTACATTTTCTAGATTTCTTCTGAAGCAATTCTTACTAAGCAAGAAGAAGCGGCAGATGCTGTACAAACATTGCAGTTACTTTTAGCCAAGCACGGTGACAGGTATCCTAAAGAAGACATTTTCTATAGTGTTTGGGAGAATTGTGATCTTTACAAAATCATAGATACTGTATTATGTGCTCTTTAGGCCTTGTTCACACCAAGCGCGTTCCAGGAGCAGAGTAGAGCAGTTACAGACCGGATCAAAACTGCGGCCAATGTATTCCAATGGTATTTTGGGCTCTAGTTCACACCGCAACGTTCAGTTCCAGAGCATGTAAAAAACTGCACCAAGCCCTATTTTACCTGCTCTGGAATGCATGCAAACGCATCAAAAATGCATGCAAATGCCTTGGAACGCAGTGAAAGCCCATTTTAAACAAAAAAAATAATTGTTTTAACCAAAAACGAGTCTGTATGTGGTAGGCTTTGCCAGCACACCCACCCTTCCCCATGTATAAGTGATCAGGCTGGGCTATAGATTGCTTAGGCACCAAGACTTTCACTGTAGGACTCCCGAGAAGTTGGGGTTTTCAGGGGCTACAGTTTATAGTAAACACGTTATAGTTTTGGTCTTAGGTTCAGACTTTACCTGTTATTGTATTATAAAATATAATTATGAAACAATATTTTTCCTTAATCTTCTGGTTTTGGAAATGCAATGGTGAGAAATAGTTGAAAATGGAAATTGAATAGCGATGGTCCAGAGAAAGCGAATTCCCTTTGTCACAGCATAATTACTATACACATTGTTTTAAGGCAGAAGTGGAGATTAGAGAAGAGAGAGAAAATAGGGCACATTGCTCTTTTTATTCCGTTCTTGGATTCCTTATCTCATTTTTGTTTGGTATAGGTCAGTTTTGTACCCTTTTATCTGCAAGGCAATCTGTTATGAATTTGTCTTCCTTTTACTTACTAAAATCTAAGTCCAGGTGACTGCTTAGTTAAAGACACACACCCAGACTGTTGATGGGGCAATGAACAAGTAGCACCAACCTGGTGAGCCATGTGCTCTGCTAGCACTGTAGCAAATCCTGTTTGCCACCTAGTGCTATCCCTTCCTCTCTCAATTCTGCCCCCTTTTCAGATGTAAGTAATATTATTCCACTGTCTTTTCCTATTTATGGTTATTTAAAAAACTACACTGTATAGGGCTCTCACATCTTTCTCCCCACTTTCTATTTTTTCCACTCTCAATTTTTTCTGAGAGCAACAACGATAACAGAAATGTAAAATTGTCTAAAAACTGTTTTTCTTCTTCACCAGAATGACAGAAGAAGAAAGATCAGAGATTGAAACACAAATCAAAGCACTGCAGGAAAGCCAGAGTGTGCTGTCTAGAGAGTATGAAAGACGGCAACAAGAAGCAAAGAATTTGGTAGAGAAACTGGTGGAGCAGAAGGTGACATTGCTTGATCTATTTGTAGTGCATCAATTATGCAATCTGTGTGATTTTCTGCATGGAGTTGGATCAATAAATCAATATGTTTTTTTCCTGCTTTTAATAAGGATCCTTGTTTTTGGGGGGTATGTTGGTGGGTAAACGGTAGAGCCAAGCTAATACTGGTTGAATATTAACATTTCTTATGCTTTCTTATGATCTCATTTGACAAAACCTAGTAAAAGACCACTAGTGTGTTTTCTATAGGATTGGCAGTTTTGTAATCAGTGATATCATCCTGATTTCGCTATTAACAACGTTTGATTCATCAGGTGTGGTTTATACAGTATGCTGTAAACATGATGAGCATGGTTCAATGTGTGACTTCTCTAACCCATCACAGGCATCAAATGGCATGGTGATTTACTTTGCAGGTGATATGAAATCCATCTGTTGTCATCAACTGTTTTCACTAACCCCCACAGTGTCTTCTAAAACCAAGTTCTAGTTCACAGATGCATGCTGAGTTTAAAGCTTATGTCACACTTGCTGTCAAGACTGCTGACATAAATAGCTTGCACTTTTGAGCTGTTAATACAGTTGTTTGTTACAACTTTGGTAAGTATCTTGCTTTCTAAGCACAATTAAAGGTAATAATTCGGCATGTGTTATGACCAATATTTCCTTTATTAATTATTTTGTATTTCCTACTTTAGGTTGATAAGATTGTATCAGGAACCATAGATGAGACAAATGGGACAGTTTATTCAGTCTATCAGTCTGTTCTGGAAGGCCTTATTGATTATGAAACTGGAATTCAGCTGCTTGAAATGCAGCTTATTGTTTCTGGATTGGTTTGTCCACACACAAAGACATGTTTTGATGTTGAAGAAGCCAAAACTCACAGGCTTATTGATGCACAAATTCAAATACGATTACAGGAAATAGCAGAGGCTAAAGTTATTATTTCAACACTCTCCCCAAGTGAGTTTCCAGTAATTTCTGCCATTGAACAGGGGTTAATATCAGAAACAATAGCAATTAAGGTGATCAGCACATTACTTTCTTGTGGTTGCCTTCAAGCCCCTACAACTGGAGAGCAACTCAACATAAATAAACTCTTCCAGCGAAATATGATCTCCCCATTGATGTTTACAAAACTACTTGAAAGACAGAAGACAGGTAAAGATCTGATTGATCCTATTACTGCAGAGAAGGTTACTCTAACAGAAATCCTCCAAAGGACTGTCATAGATAAAACAACAGGAATGAGATTTCTTCCAGTTAATGTAGAAGAAAAAGGTAAAGTCACATTAAAATCTGGAAGGAAAGTCAATGTTCTAAGAGCAGCTCATGAAGGAGTCCTAGAACGGGAAGTCATGTATAGATTGTTGGGGGCTCAGCTTCTTTCAGGAGGTATTATCGAACCTGATTCTGGAAAAAGATTGACATTGGAGGAATCTCGAGAGCAAGGTATAACTGATCAGGCAACAATATGTGGAATATTAACTCAACAGATTCAAAATGGAGGAATAATTTGCCCATTAAGAAAAAAATATTTAACTGTGGATGAAGCTATACAATGCAATTTAATCTCACACAGTAGTGCACTGATGGTTTTGGAAGCACAAAGAGGATTTATTGGATTGATATGGCCTGATACAAGTGAGATATTCCCAATATCCACTTCTTTGCAACAAGGAATGGTTTCAAATGAACTAGCACAAAAGATTTTAAGTAACAGACAGAAAATTGCTGGATTATATATACCAGAGACATCTGAGATTGTAAAATTGGATGTGGCTGCTCAACTTGGCATAATAGAGAATAACACAGCAGCAGTTCTCAGCAACCTGGAATTACAGGACAAAATGCCAAACATAGATGTACTTGAACCTACCTGCAAATTGAAATGGATGTCTTGTTATGATTCCCAGACCACTCAGCTGAATGAAAATTCAGAAAATAAATCAGAGGAACCATTGATGCACAATCCTGAACATACAAAACAGTTGTTCATTTCCTATCTCATGATAAATAGCTATATTGACGCCAATACAGGAGAAATACTTTTGTTGTTTGATGGTGATCTTGATGAAGCTGCCAGCATGTTGCTAGAGTCTGAACATATAGTGCGCACATCACTAGAAGACAATGGAGAGCGCACTGATCTTGATGAAGCTGCCAGCATGTTGCTAGAGTCTGAACATATAGTGTGCACATCAGTAGAAGACAATGGAGAGCTCACTGACCTTGATGAAGCTGCCAGCATGTTGCTAGAGTCTGAACATATAGTGCGCACATCACTAGAAGATAATGGAGAGCCCACTGATCTCGATAAAGCTGCCAGCATGTTGCTAGAGTCTGAACATATAGTGCGCACATCACTAGAAGATAATGGAGAGCCCACTGATCTCTCTGAAACAGAGCTGGCTGCAAAACGTACCCAAGAGAATGTATTTGATGTTCAACCTACCAAAGAGAGTCAGAAAGAGTCACTTCAAGACGACCATAAAGACAGTAGCAGTGAAATACTAGTTTTGTCCAAAATTAATCATTTTAATGATGTGCCAGAGAATAAGGACTCTTCTAAACAAGAACATAGCAGTTCTTCTGATCCAACAGATCAGTTGTTTACTTTGATTGATGACTGCAATAGAAGTGAGCATGAAGAGCAGCAATTTCAAGGTTGCTGCTTTAATGACGATCTTCCTCTTTCTAATATAGGTCAGGAAATTTCCTCTGATCTCTTGCATGAGGAAGAGGAATATAGTGATTACTCTAATGATTCTGAAATCAGAACACATAGATATTTGGGAAGCAGCAGCGATTCAGAAATATCTGTGGGCGATGATGACAGTGAATTTGACATTAGTAACATGTCCCCAACACTAAAAACATGGAAAACTATTGGGGAAGACAGTATAGAGGATAGGACACCTACTCAAAGTGATTCAAGTTCAGACGATGATACTTTCTATTACAATGACAATGATGTTGAAAGCACTGACACGATACACGGAAGACAGTTTCTAGAGACAATAACCGAAGAAGATTCAGAATGTAACTCATGTGTAGAAGACCAGACAGTAGTCCATATAGACGTTCGGCCTCCTAAGGAACCCAACTCAACCTTAGCTCATGCAGAGGAAGAGGTGTTGGAAAGTAGCGTATTAAACACGTGTAAAGATAATATATCCCATAGCCCTCACAATGTTTCTGTAGTAATCAGCGATGAAGAAATTGATGATGAATATAGTGAAAGTTTTTTCAGTGAAACTGACATTGAATGTTTTGTTACTGATGAGACCAACAGTGAGAAAGATTATCATGCTACGGAGGAGCATTTTCATTTTTGTGTTGAAGATAAAGACATTGATGAAGTTGCTGGTAAATGTAACTTTAATACTCAATGTAATGGTGTTGATGCTCAGACAAATAATATTTCCAGTGAGAATTCTTGCTCAGTTGGAGCATGTGAAAACATATGTAACTCTAAAATTCCGAGTGATTCACAACACCTTCCTGATAATTTATTAGATACACATATATTAGAAACTAGAAACTTTGACAGTTATAATACTACAGAGCCTCAATTTCAAGGTAAGATTACTTGTGCCAATCACTACCTTAAACATATGGAAGAAAATGTAAGGGGGGATCCCACATCCCTCCAAACACCAGATAATTGTTCAGCTGCCAGTAGTCATCATCCTCAAACTGAACATAATGGTATTTGCAGCAAAATGCAAGCTGTAGTGGATCATAGTGAAGAGGATAAAGCATCAGCCAAACAAACTACTGCACCTGCTCCAACTCAAGTTGATAATGTGTGTTCGGAGGTCCTGCAAGAAGGCCTTTCAGCTAAGGGAGATGGTGAACACACTGAGTTGGTTAATGGACATCACCAACACCAATGTGATGATGGTTATGTAAATAGTAACTTTAATCTTGCCCCCCTTTCTGATAGCACATGTGTCAAGCAGGATACCGAACACATGGTAATTAAAGATAAGCTGAATAATGAATGCCTTCACTCTGGAGATAGTAGTGTGTGTGCTAAGCTGTGTACTGAATACCCAAAAATTAAGAATAATCTACATTTCAGTGATGATACACTACACCAAAAAATGAATTTCAGCACAGAGCAAATGGATGGGCAGTACTGTTACAGTGATGCTAATAAATCTGCTGGCTCTACTCCTGTAATATCTAACAAAGAGACTGAAAAAAATATAGAGAGCTTGGAGTTACATGAACAAATCATTTCAGATTTACCAGATAGCAAGTCATTCCAGAAAGAGAATGGTAACAGTGAAAGTTACACTTCAGTTAACCCAACCAATGACACAGAAATAAGTAAAATTACAGATGCGCTGGAGATAAATGAAGATGTGACTAAACGGAAAGATAGTGCTACAAAACTTTCAGCCAAAAGTCCTATTCATATTGACAATCTGAGTGCAATATTTGATTCATCAGTTAGTAAAACCCACAGTAATGAGCTAGAACCCAATGCTTCCAAAGCTGTGCCTGATATTATTGAATCATATAATGCATCTGGGTCTGACACTGAAAACAGTATAAGTTCAGGTAGTTTAACAACATACCTGAAAAGTTGTGCAGGAATGATCCAAACTACAGAACCTAGTGCGGAGCATACCTTGATTGAGCCATTTGGAGTATTACTAGAGCAGAATTGTTTATTAGATGATGAAAGTGCATCCACCATAGCTCCAAAGGATAATAGTAGTGTATATCTGGGAAATGAAAAATTACTAGTTCAAATTAATAACTCATCAAAAAATCACGATGGACCAAATGAAGTTCTTGTCCAAGCAGATGGCAGTGAACCCAAGGCTCATATTTGTGAGGATTTTGACACATCAAAATGTGAAACTGAAAATCAGAGGAAGTTATATAGCACCGACTCTTCTTTTGTTGAGCAGCAAGTGCTAGAACCAAATCATCCTAAATTAATCTCTTCCCAACTTGATGAAATCTTCCATATCCCTGCTGATTCGGAACATTCAAACAAATTGGAGGAATTATTTGTAAACATAAATCAAGGTCTGTTCCCTAGTGACTTGGTCTGCTATTCTTCCCAATCTGAGAACTTTAATAAGCAAAGTCTGGATCCACCTGAATCTGTTACAGAAGGCTGCAAGCCTATACAGGCAGAAAATAAGTCAAACTGCAGTGTATCACAACAAGTCGATGAACTAAAATCCCTGGATGTAAAGCCTGGCACGTTGAATATAACAGATGCACCAGAGGTCAAGCAGACTGTGGATGAGCATTCCATTGATAAGGTAAGCAGGATATTAATATTATGGTAGAAAAACAGTTTGGTTTTTGTTTATATTATAGTAGGTTCTTGTACCAAGTTAGCCCTTTATTAGTGCAGAACGTTTAGAGTTTAAGTGATACCCTTTATTGGCTAAATTAAATTATTAAAGATTCAAACTTTCAGAACATGTTAAATTCCTTTCTCAAGCAGTGTACAATTCTGAAAATGGTTCTGAAAACTCCAAGTGATTTTTCAGTTCCAGAAAAGTGTGAAACATTGTGGTATCTTCCATTATAGCAGAAGTCTATTGATTATTGCAAAAGGTTTTGAGTTTAAGTGATGTCATTAATCACTAGCTAGTTTAAGGGGTCTATTCACTAAGCTGCCGAAGGATCTAGCCGTAGCTTGGCTGATCCTTCGGCTAGCTTCGGCCCCAGTACCCCTTCGGTTCAGTAGAACCGAAGGGCTGCTGTACGGGCTATTCGCTATAGCTCGTACAGCTCCCGAAGTCGGCCGAGCGGCTCAGTCGAGCCAAAGGCATTCGGCTATTCACTCACTGCTGTTTGGCATCTATTAGAATAGACCGAACAGCAGCGAGTAGCCTGCCGGAGGTTCGGCTTAGCCGATCCAGATGTTGGATCGGCTGAGTCGAACTCCTTCTTCACTTCGAGCATGTTCGGCCGACCCGAAGCCACACGAAGCAAGCCGATGTACAGCTGATTTCAGCCGATATACGTTCGGCTCACTTCACTTCGGGTCGGTTGTTCACTCGGCCTTCTCTCTTCAATTTGTTCAGTTAAGCTTTGAGAATGAAAGATGGCAGATGATTGGTTGCCATAGGCAACTGCTCGAGATGCTATCTGCTCCCGTTTTGATAAATTCCCCTCTATGTTCCTTCCTTTGGTTTACAGATTTGTAAAAAGACAGAGGAAGGAACCTAACATTATCCCAAAGCTTGCATTTTTAATAACTTAAGTTAGCTAGAAAAAAAGTACCATTAAACGCCAAAGTTTACATAAAAGTATGTAAGAAATTTACTATGCATACAATACCTTTATTGTTACATGGTTGCATTATGTTTCTTTACCAAATTGATTTCAGTTTGTGTTTATTTATTTTAGGTAACTGTTAAAATAAACCGGTTGTGTCAAACATTACGTGAACATTTGGTTGTTGTTCAAGACCAGAAGTTTCATTTGGAAAATTTACCACCAATCAGTGACAGCTTGGAAACCCTAAAAATGCAACTTGAGCAGCTTGAGGTAAGCATATTGAGCATGCTAATTTGATTTGGAAGTGTATAGTCAACAGATCTCAATGTAATAAAAAAAAATGTCTCTTTTCTTTATTTCTCTAGTCATTTGAATCGAGGTTGACTGCATTTTCTGCTACTCTGAAAGAAGATGTACAACTTGCAGAGCAGCTCTCACTGTCTATGCCTGATGGCAATCCAGGAGAACATCCTAAGGAGCTAAGTGACAATTTGATGAAAACTTTTTCTGCAGTTTCTGATATGTCTTCGGATCGAGCAAAACAAATTGCATATGCAGTGGACACTGAAATGGTAAGACATACATAAAATGTCTGCATATCAGGCGGGAAATTAATTTGGGTGATCTACTTGGATTTTGTTAAAAGGAAAAAAAGAAAATACATTTCTAATGGATTTGATATAAAACAAGCATGTATTTTATATACGCAAAGTAATATTCTCAGCTCAGTCTCAATAGGTCTACGTAATATATATTGTATATACTACATAGTATACAAGCTATACACCATGTGGATAGCTCTAAATCGTGCAGTCCTATTCCAACCAATTCACTAGGGCTAAATTTAAAGCAGGCTTACCATGACGCTGCCCCCTTTCTCCCTATGTTAAAACATGGGAGATCCAGACATGCTTAAAACAGCTACAGACCTTTCATGTGAGTGCACCAACCACAGCATACTTTCTTTTTCTTTTTGAAAGCTAATGTAAATTTTTTTTTGCTTTCTAGACCAAGTTGGCGGAGACCCATCAGGGCCTTTTTAATCGTTTACAAGTGCTTTCAGATTGGCTAACTGCTAATAGAGAAACTATGGACTTTTCACTGAATACTAATGATGTGGATGGATTAAAGCAAACCTTACAATGCCTAAAGGTGCAGTAAATATATCAATAACATATTTCCATACTGTTTACCTGGTCCACAACCATAAGTAACCAATGCGTATTAGCGTTTAGGTGAGGTGCCGAACAAGGAGTGCTAAGGTTAAGGTGCTGCTTATTTGTACAGTTTTTAATTTGTGACCTAAGCAAACCCTTTTACAGATACAGGCCGTACTCCGATTCTCCTAATAGCTTTTATATGGCATGTAGATGTAAAATACTTTCCTGGATATCTGATATGTATTTCAGATATGTATTAATCTTCTGTTGAAGGACGTATGGGCAGCAGTTGTCCCAAACAACTGCTCTCTTTCCTGGCAATACATATATTACTTCATATCAGCATACAGATATAGGGTGGTTCTTTGTTACCTTGTTTTCTTCAGATGAGGTTGGAGTGTTCAGAAAGCTTACACATTAGTATTACACATTGGCATAACCATCCTCATAATTCTAACAGGGTTATTCACAAAAGGGTGAAGAGTTTGGAGAAAGCCGGGGAAGTGAACAGTCTAGGCTAAAATAGCTGATTTGGAAAAATTATCCAATTCAGCTCACTTTCCAGGTCAGCTATGTTGTCCTAGATTGTTCACTTCTCCTGCCTTCTCCAAACTCTTCATCCTTTTGTGAATAACCCTGTAAGTGATACTTCTGATGTATGCATTACTTGTGATGACCAGGTAATTTCTGTTCTCCCTCCATGTGCAAATTAACGCCCATGTGAGCAGGGCTTGACATTTCCTCTGCTGTGGAGAAGAGAGACAGGCAAAAAAACCTGCATGTGTGCCACTGTCATCATGAGCTGGGTATTGCGAAAGGTTATGGCATTCCATTGGACCGGCAGATATCTTCCCAAATGTCACTTGGAATCTATTTACATAAGTTAATTTACAATCACTGGAGGCCAAAAGTCAGTTTAAAGCTTTTTTTCCGCATTCTGTAATATACTATTTAATGGTTGATGATGGGACTTGTAGTTTTTCAGCTTTGCAAGTGCTGCGGAATGCTTTTGCTGGGACTGGGACAGGATATTAGCTGCAAGGTGCAGATGATGGGACTTATAGTTCTTCAGCTTTGGAAGTGCTGGTCAATGGTTGATCCATGTAAAGCATAAATGCATATTAAATGTCATTACTAAATGAATATAAGCATGTGTCGGAACATCTAGACCCCTAAGATTAACTAACTTTTAATTATACATGTAGGATTTAAACACTCAACTCTCAGAACAAAGAATAGAACTGGAGACAACGGCATTTGATGTCCAATTCTTCATATCCGAACATGCTCAGGATCTGTCTCCAAATCAAAGCAAACAGCTGCTGAGACTTTTGAATGCAACACAGAAAACTTTCCAGGAAACTCAGAAGACGCTCTCATCACAAACAGAGATATTAATAGGTCACCTGCTGGCAGTCCAGGATTTGAATGAGCAGAAGGTTTGCCTCTTGGTGCATGCACTCCTTTTAGAGATCTGTTTGCAGTTTGTTTATGGCTTCTGTGTGCTTTGAGTAAATTCATCCAGTCTAGTGAAGAGAGTATATCAACAGGTTGTATTACAAAACTTGTTCAACTAAATAATTTGTAAGATATAGCATGGCATAAGTTACACTAGTCCTACATTACTTTACATGAAATGAAGTACAGTAACTCAAATGTTTCTCCAAATCCAGCAGTCTTTGTAATGTTTTTTCTTAGAATGATTGTCATGTAATACTTTTATACACTCAGTACTCACTAAGAAACATTCAACGGCCCATGGAGCTTAAACTGCAATGCCAAGTTTACCTTCAGGATTCAGGAGCTGAACTAAATGTAATTCAACGTTCATGTTATTCGTGTTATCCAGGCAGGTAACCCACTTTGTTGAGCTGTAGTAATAATTTAACATGCAACATCATATAAACCCATATTCATTAAAGTAACAGTAAACTCAGGAGTTAAATATTAAAAAGGCATTCAGGTAACTCAACTATTAACAATACTGTACCTTATTTGTGTATCACTCCTCAAATCATCTCTGAATTGGTGCTGACACTGTCCTTCCTTCTGGAGGGTGGCTACTTTTGTTCCCCATGGTCCTTGTGTGTGTTGTTAAGTAGCCACCGCTCCAAGCTCACTGCTGTGATTGACTATAACTTCAATAGAAATTAGTAAACTAAATGTGAGTCTATCACAGGAGCAAGCTTGGAGCGGTGGCTACTTTACAACACACACAGGGACTATGGGAAACAAAAGTAGCCACCCTCCAGAAGGAAGAACGGTGTCAGCACCAATTCAGAGATGATTTGAGGATCTACATCTAAATGATGCACAAATAAGGTACATGTTTGTTAATAGTCAGGGTACTTGAATGCTTTTTTAAAATTTAACTCCTGGGTTTAGTGTCACTTTAAGCGTTAGGGCATGGTACTTACATTAAAATCCAGGAGTCAGTATTTGAATATCAGACACATTAGTTAATGTACTGTGTATAAAGGGTGCAATTGCTTTTGTATTTAAAGCTCATAGCGTGAATCTTTGGCAGATCTGTCTTAAATGTACATCTTGCTTTAACCGCCATACTTCAACACTAACCTCTCTGTTTGATATATCTTTTTGTGCATCATTATTAACGCAGGTTCCAGGAAGAAAAGGGGACTGGATTGTCAACGCTGTTGAATCATCTACTTTAACTTGTGCATGGTCAGGCTTTGATCAAACTTTTCTCTACTTGGTCTTTTTTTTATATTTTGAGATGAATGTGATATTTTCTCCTCTATACTCCAGTCACCTTTGCTCAAACCATGACCCACTGCTACCATGTTTACAGCATACTACTGTGCTTTGTGTCTGTTCAGCACTGCAGTCTTGACTATAATTTGTTAAATACACTTGTATTGTCTTTTCTTTTCCTGTAGGATGCTGAGGTTCAGCTGCAGGAACACAAGGGAAAGCTGCAGGAAATTTGCCACTTGCTCACACAGACAGAGAACAAACTGATTGGACAACAAGATAAGCTGATTGCAAGGGATCCTTCGGCTGATCTTCAGCACTGTCAGAGTGAATATGAGGTGCTGTACCAAACATAGTTGTAGAAGAGGACAGCCCCTTTACAGGCAGCCTCTGCTTGCATGATTGTTCAGCAGAGGCAGTTCAGTCCTTCCTATAGCCTGCATGCTCATTTATCTTTTTTGTAAAGCCACCTGCTTATCTTAAAAATCCAACTTTGTAATTGAGAATAAAGTGACCTGTTCCTGGTCGCTGTTTAGTCTACCCCTTCCTGCTTCTCTTGACTTTCCTATTGGCTGCAAAGTGTAATGGGACCAAGAAAAAAAATGGAGGACAGGCCATAAAGCAACAAGGAAGAGATTTGGGCCCTGATTAATCAAACTGCAATAACACCTAAAATGACACTAAACTCAGGAGTTAAATCTTAAAAATGCCTTAATATTAACAAAAATGTATCTTATTTGTGTATCACTCAGTTATAGATCCTCAAATCATCTCTGAATTGGTGGTGACACTGTCCTTCCTTCTGGAGGGTGGCTACTTTTGTTCCCCTTGGTACCTGTGTGTATGTTGTAATGTAGCCACTGCTCCAAGTTCACTCCTATGATGGACTACAATCTCATGTTTAGTTTACCAATTTGTATAGAGATTGTAGTCCATCATGGGTAGCGAACTTGGAGCAGTGGCTACATTACAACACACACAGGTACCAAGGGAAACAAAAGTAGCCACCCTCCTGAAGAAAGGACAGTGTCAGCACCAATTCAGAGATGATCTGAGGATCTACAGCTGAGTGATACACAAATAAGCTATGTTTTTGTTAATAGTTAAGGTACTTTAATGCATTTTTAAGATTTAACTCCTGAGTTTAGTGTCACTTTAAAGCTTGATTTATAGGATATAGGGCATGCTAAAATTGAATGCCATAATACAGACCTGAGAGGCTATTTTAGCATGCCTTAAGTGAACATTAAGTTGTCTTAAGTGCAATTGCAGCTTGATGACTCGGCCCCAGTTTTTTTTGTTGCTCTGTTATAGTCCTCAGATTGCTAGGTAAACCAACACTTTACAAAAAAGTAATTGTGAGCACAGGCATCGGGAGATAACTGGCCTATTATTTGGACCGTATTTGCAGGCTTGCTTTATTGTATTGTTTTCTATTTCAGTCATATAATTGTGTGGTCAGCTGTACTCTAGATTTGTGGCTATTAGATATCAGTGATCTAGATGTCTGGGTGCATATATTTACAAATTATACATTAAAACAGGGATGCAGAAATCCCAGCAGCTCAGTGTGCTCCTTAAAAATTACAGCTGCCTCCTAACTTTTGAGTTTTTTTCTAGTCTAGTCTTGGAGCTGGAAAAGTATCTGTACTTGGACCAATTACGGTACTTGGTATCTGAACGTCCCTAGTTGCAGTATATGTTTTTTTCTTAATAAGGCTAAGTTTACTTTTCTGACCCTGTTTCATGTTATAGTCATATTTAGGGTGTAACATGAAACATGGTCACATGGCATCCCTCCCCTTCACCAGTTACCTGAATCACAGAGGTTCTCCTCCCCAAAGGCTACTGCTGTTTAAATTTGGCGCAGCTGTGTGTGTCTACCCACACACCCATGTCATCCATTTACAGATCCTTTGGCAAGGTCTGTTAATGAAGAAACTACAAGTCCCACCGAGTTTGCAAGAGCCAGAGTATTGCATCCGTGATTTACTAATGTGATATGGGCCTTAGAATGTGTACTGCTATGTTACTGGATTCTTAGAGGAGACGTCTGTGGGAAATAAAAGATGACAGACATCCTGTAATTACTTTTTTGTCATGATGGGAAAGAATTAGGGATGTCCCGATGCCACTTTTTCAGGCCCAAGTACAAGTACAATTACAAGAATAATAAGATACATTGAAGAGGGTTTAATTCCCTTTACTGTTACAATAGAGACTCTGTTTGAAATGTACAACATACCATATTTCTGAATGATGTTAGGTTGTATACCTCTAATCTTCACACATATTTCTAAGAAGCAGGCAGAATACACTTCGTAATAGAGAACCGCCACTCCTAATTTTCTTATTTTACAGGAGCTACAAAAAGATATGCAGGCTGGTGCCAGCGAGTTGGCAGAAATTGTGAAGAATACAGAGAAATTCCTTCAGGAACATGGAGATAAACTTTCCTCTGAAGAGAGAGCCATCATTGAGCAAAAGCTCAAGGAAGCAAAAGCTAAGTTTGAAGTTCTCCAGAAGAAGGCAGAAGAATCTAAGAAGGAACTGGAAAAGGCAGTCACAACAGCCATTAAGAAAGAAACCGAAAAGGTTATTTATTTTCATGCACACTGTCTGTCCTCTCTGTTCATTTGTATTTGCATTTGACCTAATAGTGTTACATTTAAGTTACATTTGATGTAGTTTTCCTGGGCGTCGTGCTTAAGTGGAGGCGGGAAAGGGATGACTTAAAATGCCCACTCACATCTACAAGCCTCCCGTCCGGCCATTTAGGTACGGCGAATGGACGAGAGGTGGTTAATGACCAAGGGCAAATGTGGGTCCTGAGGTTACACAGGCTGAGAACCACTGTTCTCACTTCTTACTTGTATGATGACTAGGAGAATCCATCTTTGGAGTCAAATCTTTGCCCTTTTAATGATAGAAAATATAATAGGGACTCACTGAGGAGGTTTAAAGGGGGCTGAGCAATGTCTTGAAGAGGAACGCCAATCATTTTGTTTATTTTTAGTAGGGCTGCGGAAATTAACGATTAATCCTTCGATTAATCGTAAATTTTTTTGATCGATCAAAATTATTTTGATCGGAACTCACCTCTCCACCGGCTTCCGGGTCTTCCGTCGGAGATCCGGTGACGTCACGGACTCCTCCCCCCTTCCCCGAGTGGCTCTGTCGGCTTACGGAGGGAAGGGGGAGGAGTCCGGTGACATCGATGTCCGTGACGTCACCAGACTCCTCCCCTTCCCTTCGTTGTGAGCCTTATTGTAACTGCAAAGTAATTGGATCTTCTATGTGCCTCATTTTATATGCTGCAAATCTTTCTCGTGCCCAGGCTGATATTTGGTATGTATAGCCCCTCCATTCAGCAGTGCAATGGTTCACTGCTGAACCATTGCACTGGTTCAGCAGTTCCTGATCTTTTCAGGAACAATGGATGACTGAATATCTATTTCTGGACTTAAAACTGCCTTTATTATTATTTGTTTCCCCAACAATAAGTATCAATCACGGGGGCCCCAACAAGTGTCTGGGATCATAACTGTCCATTCGCAGCATTGGGGGTCTAACAAAGTTGGTTAGACCCCACACAGCCTTGGTTAGACCTCACAGAGCCCTGCTACCCTGGTGAGACCCCTTCAGAGCCCTGGTGAGTCCCCAGAGAGCCGTGGTGAGACCCCACAAAGCCATGGTGAGACCCCATGGAGCCCTGGTGAGACCAGGGCTCTGTGGGGGCTTGCCAGGGCTCTGTGGGGTCTTGCCAGGGCTCTGTGGGTCTAACAAGGCTGGTTAGACCCCACAGAGCCCCCTGGTGAGTCCCCAGAGAGCCGTGGTGAGACCCCACAAAGCCATGGTGAGACCCCATGGAGCCCTGGTGAGACCAGGGCTCTGTGGGGTCTTGCCAGGGCTCTGTGGGGTCTTGCCAGGGCTCTGTGGGTCTAACAAGGCTGGTTAGACCCCACAGAGCCCTGCTACCCTGGTGAGGCCCCCTCAAAGCTCTGGTGAGACCACACCTCTGTATGTGCGTTATAATTAATCGAAATTAGTCGATTAATCGATTAAAAAAGTATATCTCTTCAAACAGTAAACACATACTTCTTTGTAGAGTGGGGAGGGCTAGAACTTGTGCCAGGTGTTTGTAACCAAGAAGATACAGTACATCACCAGCACACCGTAAAATCTCCAAAATTGTCTTTATTGACGCATGTACATAATGTCACAAAGACGTCAGTGTTTCAGGGCCACTCTGGGTCCCTTCATCAGTCTCAATATGACTAAATTTGTTTGTAACTGTCTGTATCCCAATTAAAGAAATTACTGCACCTGCTGTGCCCCAGGGATAGGAAATAGAGAGAAATACCCCACAAAATAGACACAAATACCATAAACTAACTGACAGAGGTTCTAATCACTTACAACAAGTTTTTCATGGAGGCTATGGGATCGGTGTGGGATGATTTTGCTGTGTACTTAGATGGTGTGAACTTTCAAAAAATCGTATTCTTTTATGAACTGTCGGATGTGCGGCTTTTCAAGTTTTTCATTCCATTTTAGAGTTCCATGTTAAGTCTGTAATGGTCATGAAATAGTTTTTGCTATGGTCCTTACATTTGTGGCAGTTTCTAATGTGTACCTGTTTATAGTTAACAAGTGTGATAGAATTACTATACAGGAAAAAAAACTTAAAATAGAACATTTGTATTGTATTAAAAGAGTAAATAGTCTCTATATTGCAAGAAAACAAACGTCTTAGCACTCCAGCACATAACTAAACAATATGGTGATTTTTTAATGTAGTCTGCTGCTGTTGAACAACTGGAAGAAAGCAGAAACAAGATAGAGAGCTTACTGAGTTGGCTATCGGAAGTGGATGAAAAAGGAGAGAATGGAAACTTGGTTAAGAAACCCACAATCCAGCAAAATGGAACACATCACAAAGACAGTGAACTACAGTCTATACTGGATGGTGTGGAAGAGGTCAATGGTAACATAATAGAGTCTGATGGGAAAATGAATGTCAAGTTAAAGGACTTATCCAAGGAAGATGACCTAAGCAGCCAGTATCAAAAAGTGAAGGTACAGTACCTGCTTAACGCTTTTTATTACAACATGTTTTAATTGCAAAGGCAAATATACAGTATATGCCCATAATCTGTGTTGTGATAAATAACCAGTAAATCTCAAATACAAATAGTAAGTTTTTTTAGGATATAAGATGTTTTGCTACATATGGCTAACTTACTGCCCTGGATATGTTAATAGACAATTATATATTTCATGTTTTTGTTAGTGTAGAGTTCTTCCACTTATATATGTATGCCTAAAATGAATAGCTTTGGTGCTAGTTGAAATTTAATGCAGCATTAATATGTATGCAGTGGTGTAAAGAATGGATCACTTGAGTTACGACACTGACATAGCTCCATGTCCACTCCCCTGTCAGAATTGAAATTGCTTATGCATAACAAAACCATTACATGTGATGGTTCTTGTCTAGTGCATTTTCAATAGGTCTTAACAAGTCACCATCAATGTGGAAGTAGAAGGTTATGCCTATCTATACCTGTGGTGGGAGTACTGTGGGCTGTGGGTGTTTTTATGTTGGATATGTGGGGGCTAGTGTTTGTTACTAGGGGGAGATGTTTGCTTGTCTTCCTTTGGCCCAGAAATCTTAAGCCATGACTGAACATGTGTGTCTTCAATATTACTTATTGGGTTGTGGGATATTGTTATCTATGTATTCCCTTAAAACAAATCTCTTATATTTCCCTGTAACAATTTCTAGGCCCAGCATGAAAAGCTTGTGTCTCAACATCAGGCCATTATAATAGCCACACAGTCAGCACAAGCTCTCCTGGAGAAACAAGGTCGTCACCTCACCCCAGAAGAAAAGGAAAAGCTTCAGGGAGACATAGAAGCATTGAGAGCTCAATATGAGTCAGCTTTGAGTGATTCTGAAAGGAAAATGAAGGTGATCCAGACAGTGCAAGAAGAATTGGAGAAGTTCACTAAAGATTATAATGAATTTGAGAATTGGCTTCAGGATTCAAAACATGAACTGGAACATCTGGAGACTGGGGCGGAGAACGTTGCTGGTGTTGTGGACAAGTTGCAGAAGCAAAAAATCTTTTCAGAAGATGTGATCTCTCACAAAGGGGACTTGCGTTACATCACTATATCTGGACACAGAGTACTAGATGCAGCAAAGTCTTGCAACAAAGATGATGTTGTGGAAGATAATAATAATGTCAGCACCCTGGAAACATGTAAGATGGTTCAGAGCAAAGTAGATTTGGCTTCAGAAAACTTCAAGTCATTACATACTAAGGTAGGGTTATTTTTGTATGTTTTATAACTGCAGCCTAAAAAGAAATGCAATAAGCATCATCTCAAAAGATAATTAAAAAAGAAAACCAATAATTTAACTTTATATATTTTTTTCTTCCTACATATAGTAAATGTTACATTTCTGAAGCTGTCGTAATTGTGCTGATGGCATTAGAGTATATATAGCTCCATACTTGTCTCTAGTTTGGGGTTCAACTGAGGTATATTGGTAATCAAGTCTCCATTAGCTGGGGTCTAGTATCTCAGCAGGCTATGGACACCATCATGCTTCAGTTATTGGGAACCAGCGATTACTCTGCTTGGTAAATTAACTCCTGCATCTCCTAAACAGATAAAACAAAGCATCAAAGGGTAGATAGATCTCTAATGATATTTCCATTTTGTCGCAGTTGTTATTGCATACTAATTATACATTTGGAGTGCTGTGCAAGCTGCTTACATTGTGTTAATTTGATCAAATACAAACCATTGCTCTTGTAATTTCACTATAGTGCAATATCCTGGGGAATAACTTGAAGGACTTAGTGGACAAGTATGAACATTATAAGGAAGCATCGCAAGGGTTACTGGCAGGTCTTCAGAGTTCAGAATCCACTGTGGAAAAACGCCTGTCTGAACCTATTGCGGCTGACAGCAGGAACTTGCAGAGGCAGATAGAAGAAACAAAGGTAAACTATATTTTACTCACATGTGAAAGCATTTGATTATTTTGTCTGAAGTAAGAACATTCTTACTGAGCTTGATAGTAAATATTTAAGTTTATAGTTAATTATGTAATTAAATAAGAGCCATTCCCTGCAGTGCTGGTCACACAAAAGTTAATGAAATGGTAAGACATCTAGCTGTTTAAATGGCATCTGCATTTTGTATAGCAGTGCTTATGGAAAGCATCTTCACCTCTATCATATTGGTCTATGTGAAATGTGTGACACCCTTGAGGAGATGTAGAAGCTGGGTGTATATTCAGGAAGTGGATTGTATTGGGCCTTACAGCTGGCAGTACAGACAAATTAAATCCGGAAGGCAGGGTTGCTTTCATTTATCAGGAGGCCCAGAGAAAAATTCATATTAAATTGGAACATATAAAAGGTTCCTGAGCCTTGTGTCAAATATAGGGCATTAACAGGGCTATTCACAAAAGGGTGAAGAGTTTGGAGAAGGCAGGAGAAGTGCACAATCTAGGACAAAGTAGCTGATTTGGAAACATTTTCTAATTCATCTAACTGTACAGTTCAGCTATGTTGTCCTAGATTGTTCCTTCCTTCTCGAAACTCTTCACCCTTTTGTGAATAAACCATTAAAAAAAATACATGATTACTATATATGGTAAATAAATACAACAATGTATGTTAAAGTGTTTTTTTTATAGGCAAAACGTTTTTTTCTTCAGTTCTGAATAGAATGGGGAAAGGTTAGAATCCCTGTCGGGCTCTTCCGGAGCTCCATTAAAGTGATTTGCCCTCACATACTGTGAGGGCAAATCAACAACCAGACAGGAAATGAAGGAAAATCTGCGCCAGGAAGACTAACAACAAGAAAAAAAGCTGACAAATGTTTTATTATTCACCTGCATAACCTAAAACAAAACAAACAAAAAAAATACAAAAACGTTTTACTTCTTTGTGTTTTATAGAAGATTTTCCCCTCACTTCCTGTTCTGGGAAAAACTTTTATACCAGACAGGAAGTGAAGGAGTCCACTCCAACGGCAGAAAAATATGACAGATGGTTTAATCCTTCCCCACAGTTTAAAAAAAATATTTGGCTGTCGGTACAGATTAAGTCGGATGAGCTATAGAGCATTTGATCACATTGTGCAAATAAACATAGCTGTGTTGCAATCATCAACTATTATCTTGTGCTCCATTTTAATGATTAAGGGTATACTGAGAAGTATAGTTCCTCTTCTCTCTCTCTAGATCTGTACTCTACTTTTCACACCTGCATGCCTCTAGTCAAATGCAATGGAAGTCTGGGCATGGAGTAGGTAAACATATGCAGGAGTAGCCTTCTTCTAGCACTTTGTGCTCTCTAGTGATTACATGTGTGTAATGCAGCACAGAAATAAGAATTTGATGCTTTTGGCACTGAAGACTGAATCAAACAGGGTGTGGAGCAGCTGCCTTCCTTGTGAATAGATTAGTACTTATCTGTGCCTACAATATGGACATACACACAGACTGAATGTAAACAATGCAAAGTTTTCACTTGCCTATACCTGTGCTTAAACCCTTCATGACCGGACTTTTTTGACCATGTTGTTCCTTAAGAACCGTGGCTGTTTTAACACTTATTCACGCACATGCTAAAATCTGAATTTTTGAAAAGAAAATTACTTTAAACCACCAAACAGTTATATATTTTCTGAAAGCTGAGGCCTTGTAGAATAAAAAAATGAATTTTTTGCATTTTTTTATGTCACGCTATATTTGCACAAATGTTTATCAAATTGATATTTTGAGAGAAAAAAAACACAAATTCATTTTAGTGCACACAAACACAATTTAAATTATCGCGCCTCTGACAGCTGTGACTCAGCAAGCACTCTGAGCACAGACTTTCCCGGGTCTGCCTCCGCTCTCCATGGTGGCACTAATTGCCAGGGTCCCCCAGAGGAGCTGGGGACTCCAAAACCCACAGCAGGAGGGTTGCACCTATGCAGGCTGATACAAGTGATCTGAGCAGCTGTACAGCCACCCAGTTCACTTGTAGAAAAAGAGAATTGCCTACTAAAAACAACAGTTGCATGGCTGCAGCCATGATCTTGCTAGAACTACTTCAGGACCAGCTACGTACAGCAGTCCTGAAGCAGTCCCAGATCCTCATCAGTCGCTAAGGGGTTAATGGTAAAATAGCACATGGAAGGAGAGGCAGAGGTAAGAGGTTATAATTGTAAATTTGCCTGCTTATCTATAGGTAAAATAAAACAGGTAATGTGTTCTGAGTACAGTTTTCCCTTAAGTACGCATCAGAACTTTTTTTTCACTAAATGACTAGATTTGTGTAGTTGTTAGGTGTTCTAGCTAAACTATTAGATTTCTTTTGTGTTTTAATTTGTAATAGTTATCTATGTACTTCTACTTGGTTCCTAACACATGATGTTTCTTCACAGTTGCTCTGTGAGCAGGTATCTGTCCACCAAGTTGGGGTGGAGAAACTAAAGAAGGCAGCGGAAGGTCTCCTTGATGCCAAAGGCGGGCTCCTGCTAAGTAAAGATGAAATCCAAAAGCCACTTGGTACTGAATCTTTTTAAACTTTACTCTTTGTTTTACTGTATTTAATTGCCCAGGTCAGCATCAGAACAGCAAGTGAGTGGAAATCTCTCCAATGGGCAAATCATTTGTTTTAGTAAAGTAGAGAAGTTCAAACTGTCAGGTTTTTGTTGGTGTTTGTTCTCTTGAGAGATTTCTGCTCATTTCCTGTTCTCATGACAGGTGGTTCCCTGTGAGAGGAATCCTTCCTGGTAAGGACACAGACATCAATTAGCAAGTGTTAAAAAAGAAGGTAAAGGTAATCTTTTTTTCAGATTTGGATAGAGCAGAGAGGGATTAAAATGCATGTCAGGTTTGTATTGCTGTCTGTGTCCCCATTAGGGAGGTTCATGGCTCACTATTTGTCCTGGTGACCATTACCACCTAGGGTGAAAGTGGAAGAAAATCACACATTTTGAGTTGTCACCAGAACAGGAATCTTCCAATGGGGACACTGGTTCTGGTGACAATGATGGATTTCCCATACTTTGATGCGATTCCTCTCACTTCTAGTTGTGGCTATGGGAGAGGAAGTGACGGGAAATCTCCCTTATGGGACATAAATGGCAAAACAACTGGCAGGAGTTATTACCCTTTAAAATACTTAAAGCTGAAACTTCTCTTTGTTGATTAAAAACCTCCTAAAGTCTACTTTATAAATTGCATGGGCATTAGCCACCTTTATTACAGATCCTTACCTGTTCTGTAGCTATTGAGACAGATCATTGTGTTGTACTATAAAACATTCCAGGAGCTATTTAAGTCACTCCCAATTTTTTAAAAAGGGAGAGCAAGTGATAAAAAAAGGTCAACGTTGAATGGGTCAAAACTGAACCAAAAATCAGCATTCTCTTAACCACTTTAGTCCCAAGGCCTTTTTCTCCCTTAAGTCCCAGATACATTTTTTTTTCATTGCAACCAACCCTAATGTATTATATACATCATTTTTGGGGGGAACGGATAGGTCTCTAATTTGGTAGAAAAGAAATGCATTTTTATGTAATTTCTCCCAACACAACGTTTATTTAATTTGCACATCCCTTTATATTTACCCCAAAATATGACCACAAAGTCTGATGATTAAAATGACATCACATTACTTGGACTTTTATGTAATGTAGCAGAATGGTAACACTCAAAGTGAACGTATGAGTTATTCTTTAGAAAAGTCTTATTCCCCTTTTGGTTGTACATTGCGACGCATGCACAGGTAAAAAAAAGGTTTACATAAGTTCTTAGCATAACATTAATATAAGATTAAGTTGGGTTGATGATAGCACAAATAAGGCTATACTTTTAAAACAACGTTGGGATGTATAGCTGCAATCCCAGCATCATTTTCAAGTGGCTGATGGAATTCCAGTGACTAAGTCACCTGGCTGAGAGCGAAACAGACATCATCATAGCATAGATGGTAAAAATGTTGCTCTGATTACACACTTTATCCTTGATACAACAAATATATCTACTCCAGGAATGATAACATAATACATATCATATACACTGAGTGACCAGATTATTATGACCACCCCATCAGTACTTCGTTGGGCCACCTTTCGCCTTCAATACTGCGGCCATTCTTCTTAGCATTGACTCCACGAGATGTTGAAAGGTGATGCGAGGAATCTGACACCATGCCTGATAAATAGCACTGTCCAGTTCTGTGAGATTTGATGGATGTGGAACCAGCTGCCTAATGGCTCTTTCAACTTCGTCCCACAAATGCTCAATTGGATTGAGATCTGGTGATTGTGGGGGCCACCTAAGCAAGGTAAAGTCTCCCTCATGTTCTTGAAACCACTCCTGCACAATACGAGCACCGTGGCATGGCGCATTGTCTTGTTGGAAGAAGCCATCTCCATTGGGAAACGCCATCAACCTGCTTCCCTATTTATAATGGTCTGGCCCTCTAGCAACTTCAGCGCAAAATTATAGCTAATTTGCCTACAAACGTCAGGTGGTCATAATAATCTGGCCACTCAGTGTATACTGTAGGTGATAATCCTCTAGCAATAGCAACCCTAGGGATTTTGCTGGGAATGTCACATTACATGCAACTGACTGGCTGTAAGTTGACTGGAAGGTCTGGGAGAGTCAGACCATTAAACCATAATTTATATAATTTTAGCAGTTATATAAAGTCATGGTTAGCTTCAGATAGAAAATCATTTTGAATAATATCAAAATACAAAATAGCTTGTGTGCAATCATAAATTCTATTAATTTTTCGGTAAATGGTAGTCTTTTTGTAATGATACAACCTGGTGAAACGCTATATATGTAGGTCCAACACTACTTCTGTAGTTTTACAGACGCAGTAACAGACTTTTAACTCATTTGGCTTATTACACCAATTATACAAAGCATACTGGTATCCCTGTAACTATAGTGCTGCCAATATGCATGTTCCGGGTGCATTATTACAAGCCTTTGCAACTTTCAGCATCAGCCTGGTGTTTTAAGAGACAGTGAGCCAAACCCCTTACCACAAAACATCAGTTTGGTGCTTAAAGCCCACCTGGAGAAGGTGGGGTAATCCACTGAGTTTATGTGTAAATTAAAGGCATAATCAAGCCTTTTGTAATGATCTATCCATCACTTAGTATGAAATCTACTGTGCACTGCCTATCTGGTATGCTCCCCATAGGAACCACACCTTCCCACAAAAAACAATAGAAGTCAGCTAAAATGTACTAGCGGCCTGATTCATGTTTTGCTTTCTTAATGCTATAGTTTACAACTGTTTTCATTCTGTAAATTGACTCAAGATTGCTCTAAAATGCTATTTTCTTCTATGGGCTTTTTAAAAAAGTAATATATTCTAAATCATTTTTGCAGATGACATTGTGGGAAAATACAATCATTTATCCCAGTCTGTGAACGATTGGAATGAGAAACTCCAGATAACTCTTACTCGCTCGCTCAGTGTTCAAGATGGACTGGATGAAATGTTTGATTGGATGCAAGGGGTAGAAAGGGACCTTAAAGAGCAGCAACACGTGCCATTAAATTCCTTCTCTATTCAGGAAATTATTGCAAAAAATAATGTAAGTGTGGGTATCATGCTACGTAATCACAAGCCTTCTGCTAATATCTGAACAAATAATAGCTTTATGCTTTGAGATTCCAGAAAGCTAGATGGTAATTCAAAACACACTACATAGGGCAAGATCTCCTCTTAGTTAATTGACTGATTTAAAAAAAACATTAAGGCCAGCCAAAGCCAGTTCATTCATAGGAGTCAGTTTAGCTGTGGGTAATTCAATTTTGTGTTACTATAAACACACAGGCACAGCAAGGCAAGATACTCCCCATTCATTCTTCCACTTTCCTTCCGTCTCCTTTCTCCAAGCTAGTAGATGGAGAGCTACTGAACACTGCTCTCTCCCTTGTGATCTTGTACTGGACAGGAAGTTCAGGGAAGCTGAGCTAAGACAGTTGGAACCAGCTGCTATATTTTTGTATATTTATTTGATCTGGATTCATTATTGAAAAAAGTTTGAGAGTTTAATACCACTCTAACTCTTCTTTCTGTTATTAGATGCTTGAACAAGACATCACAAGTCGTCAGAGCAGCATTAATGCAATGAATGAGAAAGTGAAAAAATTTATGGAGACAGCAGATTCCCCCACTGCATCTTCTCTGCAAGGAAAAATGAACGAACTGTGTGAACGTTTTTCAAAGGCTGGGGAACTTACCAGAGCACGCCTAGAGAAAATGGAAGACTTAAGGAACCAGGTGGAACAGTTTGAGGACCTCTCTGAAAAAATGCATTCATTCTTGGAAAAAAAATCAAAGGCGCTGATGGAGGCAGATGGACCTGGAAAGGATGTGACAGAGCTCTCTCAGTACATGCAGGTACAACATATTAGTGTCAATGTTACCGGGTAGATGAAGCTGAAAAATACAGGCCCCATTGAAAGTGAATTCTGATTCTATTATTGTTCTATCCGAGTGAGGCAGATACAAACCTCAGACTGGAGAACAAAAATCCCATGTTTGACCCTATTAGTAGCAGTCAGGTTATTTCCCTGGATCAGTCACTTATCTGATCACTCCTGCTAATTAAAGGCGGAGATGCCATTTAATCCACATCTAAGTTCACTTATACTGTTGAACATTATCACTTCATTAGGCAGGAAGTCTAATCAATCTTACAACATCATCCTTGTAGAAAACTGTTAACAGTTAAGAAGTTCTAACCTTATGTGAAAAAAAAACCAGTTCTTTCTGCTCACACCAGCCATTGTAGATGAATCTTCTTTTAGTTAAGGTAAGTGGCCAAAAGGCATATGTAACAAGTGAAGAAAATAAGATTACCTTTCTCTGTGATAGGAAACAACCAATGAGCTGCAGGAGCACAGGAAGAGCCTGGAAGAGTTACACAGACTGGTAGAAGAATTGTGTGTACATGCTCTCCCTGGAGACAAGGCCCAGGTTTTGGAAAAAATGAACTCCTTGTCAAAAATGTTTCAGGATCTTGAAGAGACTGTTAGGGCTAAGTAAGTACAATCATGTCACAATATATTTAGGAAACAAATCAGTTAAAAATAGGCAACAATGTTTTTAAAGTATATTTCCACTATTGCAGTCAAGTTTGAGAACCCACCACTATATGTTTGTCATGTGTTCCCATTCACACAGCATTCCTAAAAACAATAAAAAAAATATGCCCTACCTTTCTGGATGTCTCTTTAGAACAGGCTTATACATGGAACACTACAAGCAGCTTCTATTGCTTACAATAGATGTTAATGTGCTGATGAGGGACAGACTGGAGGGACAGTTTAAAAAAAAGTTCATTAACATTTTATGTACCACCCAAGCCTTGAGCCTTTAACCCTTTGTTGGGGAAGACAGGCCTTCACATCTAGCTTACAACTGACAATGGAGATCTGCTAGCGCAATATAAACAAGGTCAATTTGGGCAAACATTACTCCCCAGCCCCCTCCTTAATATTACATAGAAGGGAAAGTTAAATAAGATTTTTCAGCAGGCAAAAAGGTAAGCAGCAAGTTTGAATTTTATATAACAAATATAAAATTGTTGTTATCCGAATTTGGCTTCAAATGTAGAAATACACTTTAAAGCACATGAATACAGGCAGAACCAATAATGTCAGTCATGCAACTGACACTAAACAGTGCTTACCTCCCTTAGAGCAAATGTTATAGTCAAGCCTCCCCCACAGCAAATTTTCCATTTTGTTTATGCAGTTAAGGGGTGTACTATAGGTAAATGATTTAACATTATGTATCCAACACTCAATAATAAGCATTTAAAAAAAAATATATATGTAATTACTGTATGACAGGTGACGCATACATTTAATAAACTAGCATTTCATATTAAACACAGCATTTCAAAGTGACTATCCTATGAGACACAAAACAAAATAATTATTTTTATGTTCACTACACATAAAACATAAAATGTTTTGCCTAAAGTGGAAGTCAAAACAACATTTTGTTTTTCTTTGGATAGACTAGGTATGTGTTAGAAACACTGTCAGGTTTTATTGCTGTCTGTGTCCAAGCAGAAAAGCTTTCCACCTATAACCTCTTCTGACTGGTGCACAGGAAAGAAAGTGGTAAGAAATCTCACCAACATAGACACCGACAGGAATCTTTTTGGTTTTGTTTTCGCACAGTGCACAAGGATTACTACTTGTTAGTTTTATTTTACTTTCTGTTTGTTTGTTTTGTGTAGCTTTCCCTTTTTCCGTGCAGGAGACAGGGACCATCCGGCTAACAAATGAGGGGAAACTTATCCCCAATGAGATGGACAAAACATGTCACAAATTGTAACTCTTGCCCACTTTTTGGCTTGATTTCCACTTTAGATCTCAGGCAGCATATGTGAAGCATTACTAAATAGCTAGTTGCCTAAAAAAATGGTTCACTAGGTATTGCATTCCATTCAATCACTTTTATTTTAAATACTTATTTATTTTGAATTAGGAATCACCCTTTTTAAAATAAAATGTAGAATGATTGACCCATTGGTTAAAATATGTTTCCTTAATTGTGCCTTTTACTTATATATTTAGGGAAGAGGATGTATCATCCTGTCAAAGTCAAATGAACTCTTTCCAGTCTTTGGTCCAATCTTTGAAACACTGGTTCACAACAGTAAATGGTAAAATTCCTCTGGCAGCACTGACACTGTGCTTGAAAGATCTGTCTGAACACTTAAAAGAAACAAAGGTGAGATCTTACATGCTGGAAACTGAGAGATGGTGATGGGTACTGTGAAATGCAACCATTTGAACTTATTCACATACTTTACACATTCATATTCATAGGGTTTGCAGGTAGAGTGGACACAGAAGTCACCGGAAGTACAAAAAGTAAACAGCAAAGGAACAGCATTGTGCAGCTTGATTGCTGCAGTGACCTCACCTGCAAAGACCAGATCGACTGCCAAATCAGGTATGCAATCTAATGACAATATAAAATTAAAATATATTTGCATATCCACGGGCTGTATAAAACAAGAACCTACCTGGGCTATGTAAATTAGAGTATAGACACAAATATATTGAACAATTGGAACGAGAGCCTTGCTATAAAAAAGATTACAGTCGAAAAGGATGAAGAAAAGACAAGGAGGCAGAGAAAGACAGAGATTCGACAGCACAAACTGTGAACAAAATGTGGGAACTGGGAATATATTGGGTAAAGTAGATGATAGGTGTGAGACCTCTAAATATATTGCCGCCTACAGGATAAATGGACACAAAGCACATAAAAATCTAGAGGTTAGCCCAGAGGCTATAACCCTCTAGCAATGGAGCTAGCTAGGCCACCTAGAAGCTATAACTTTTCCTACACTGCTCCTGCTCACTTTTGCTTAGTGTCCTTAGTAGAATGGATGTCTCTTTCCTTTTCCTGCTATATTTTTTAGCCCATGAGCGCAGGCTTCCCAGTTCATTAAACTAGAACTCTGATCAAAATAAAACGTAACCCTTTTAGTGGGGCTACTCCCGCACTGCAAGGGTTAAGTGATTTTTTCCATCTAGGATGTAAAATAGTAAAGATATACTCACTCAAACCCCAGTCCTGCCTGGCTCTTAGACTGGTCCCTGTAGTCTTTCTACCCCCTCTGTTCCAGCAATGGAATGTCCCTAGGCAGTGGAACAGTGTATTAGATGTGATCACTTACGGATCCTTAGACGCATGTTGCTGCCCCTGTTAGGCCGTCCCTTCAACTGTGGTGTTAGGCCGTCCCTTCAACTGTGGGATCTAAATTTAGTTTTGTTGGTGCTTTAAAGACTCCACTTGAACCTATTTAAGATATTCCCTGGTCATTGCTATTTCTTTAGTAGCTGTTCTGGTGGCGTTTAGCATTTTCCTGTAAGGGGCCCCAATTGATCTTATGTAGAGATAAGGTTGTTTTGAGGCCATGGATGTTTTTCTTGTCCAAAGTGGTCTATAATTTGTATCTTAGTAAAAATATTGTGTTACCCACGTTATGTCCAGCACCAGTTCATCCCAAGTAGATTACTTTCCATTGTTTGGATGTTGTGAGGGCTGTCAGAGTTTACCTTTTTTTATACAGATTGATCCCCTGTTTGCCATTCTAGATGGTCCTAAAATTTTGAAAGTTCATTCAATGGGTTATTGTGCAGGCTTATGAGCTGCGAGATAAGGTGCCTCCTTTTCCTGTTAAAGCCTACTCCACTAGGGTAGTTAGTGTCTCTTGGGCTTTTCATCATTAGGCCACTGTGTCTTAAATCTGCAGTCTGTTTTTCTGTACAAAGACAATGCGTTTGCCTCTACAGATGCTAATTCCATCTGAAAGATTCTGCTGCTGGCTCTTTATGCCCTTTTCCCCCTTTGTTTGTTTTTTTCTTGTTGGGCCAGTTCACCTGTGTTGTTTTGGTGCGCCCACACCTTCGTTCCCCTCAATTTTAACTGCTTTTGGGCATCCCCAGGTTGTATAAACTCAAGATTTGTCCTTCTTTGGAGAATAGGATTTTTGTACTTATTGTAAAATACTTTTCATTGAGTCCATTGAAGGACATAGCTCCCTCCGCTCTCATGCTGTCATTCTCTCCTGTTTCCTACAACTGAGCAGGATTGGTGTGGAAGGGGTCATAGCCTCTAGGGGGGCTGACGTCCAATGTATCTTATGTATCTAGTGTCCATTTCTCCTGTAGGCAGCTTTAAAACTGTAGATTGCATAATGTCAAGCGGTGGCCCTCAATGGACCCTGAGAAAAGGACTTTATAGTGAGTACAAAAAACCTATTTTATTAAAACTTAGTTTTCAAGAGTGTATTTACTTCAGATTGCTGATCTCCAAGTAGCTACTACATTATGGTATAATACCAGCATCTTACGCTCCTGTTAGCAATTGGAAACGAAAGATGCTGGGTCCATTTAGACTGCATGATTTTAAATGTGCACATCACAAAGCCTTATTGTGTAATGTTTACTTTTATTGCTCTGAGATGTATATACGTTGTTGATCAGCTCATACTGTTAGATACTTTCTTTATCCCAGTTTACAAACTGAAAAATGCAAGCTTGTTTTTTCCCCCCTTATAGGTAGGGGCCTCGTTAATGGATCCACTTCATCTGCTGCAAAAGAACATTTAACAAATAAAGGTAAGATACTTCTAAGCTTGGAAAAGCGGGGCTTATGCAATAATTTTTTATATATTGCATAAGTTAAACATCTGTGGCTTTCAAACAAGCCATCCCTGACCTCTTTTGCTGCTTTTAATATGAATTTATGTTTTCTCAAAGATCTTCAAATAACACAACAAAGATGCTAGAGTGATGTTTCAGTCAGTCTGTAACTGTTTAGAAACACCTGCTGGTTGTTTACATTAGAGAGAGAAAAAAAAGCTAGGATTTCAAAATTGTGAACTTTGTGTTGTGAAAATGTATATAATCACAGTGCTTATAGATACAAAAATCAATGAGGGCTCATTTCAAAGTGCTTTTATGCTTGAAGAGAATATATAAATGCTTTAGTAAGCATGATCTGGGCATTGGTTGACTTTAGAGTGACCATGGCCTGGCTTGAAATGTTTCTAAGTTAATAAGAATGCTAAAGAGCAGGCACCATGTGTTGCCTATAAGTACCTATGTCAAATTCCAGAATTTTAGTGGGCAGAATAATTACTGGTATTTGACAGAAGAATTAACTTTGGGCTTGGGTGAGGCTTAATATCAACCCGGACAACAAGGAAAGTCCCCTGGATACCCCGAGGGATTCTGAGATGAAATTGAAGATTGATATTTGTGCTTGTAGGCATCATAAAACGTCACCCCTGTTATTACCTTAGAAATGTTTTAAGTGAAGTTATAAAGTGAATTAATTCTTCTAAATTACCACTAGATGGAGTTGTTGGCATACCAGTATGATGAATTAGCTTCAGAATCTTGTGACTGGCCATTAAAACTGCTGGTTTAGAAATTCCTACTGCTTTTTCCAGTTATACCATAAAATAGTGAATATACTGTTCAGTTTTGATTAATTACTCATCAAGGTGTTTTTAGTCGGTTTACAAATTATCTAAAATCAGACTGTTAAATGTTCTGCAAATATAGTAATGCAAATACTTGCTTTGAGCTTCCATGCTGATTACTGTAGAGAGTTTTATTGCATTTCATCAGTGATCTGCTTTTCGCACCTCTCTATTGTGCTCTTTTTTCCTTAATGCAGTAGGAATAGGTTACATTTAGTGTGTTGTTTTAAGGAAACAGAGTATTTAAAATGACACTAAATTTAGGAGTAAAATCTTAAAAATGCATTGAAATACCTTAACTATTGACAAAAATGTATCTTATTTGTATATCACTCAGCTGTAGATCCTCAAATCATCTATGAATTGGTCCTGACACTGTCATTCCTTCTGGAGCGGTGGCTACTTTTGTTCCCCATGGTCCCTGTGTGTGTTGTAAAGTAGCCACCGCTCCAAGTCCACTCCTGTGATGGACTACAATCTCACATTTAGTTTACTAATTTTTATTGAAGTTATAGTCCATCATGAGAGTGAGCTTGGAGCAGTGTCTACTTTACAACACGCACAGGGGAACAAAAGTAGCCACCCTTTTGTTCCCCATGGTCCCTGTGTGTGTTTTAAAGTAGGCACTGCTCTAAGCTTGCTCCCATGATGAACTGCAATCTCATGTTTAGTTTCCTAATTTGTATTGGGATTGTAGTCTGTCACTGGAGTAAGCTTGGAGCAGTGGCTACTTTACAACACACACAGGGACCATGGGGAACAAAAGTAGCCCCCCTCCAGAAGGAAGGACAGTGTCAACACCAATTCAGAGATGATTTGAAGATCTAAAGTGGAGTGATACACAAATAAGATACAGTTTTGATAATAGTTAAGCTATTTCAATGCATTTTCATGATTTAACCCCCTGAGTTAGTGTCACCTTTAATGTTATATAAAAACACTGTACACCAGGGGTAGCAAACCTCTGGCCCTCCAGCTGTGGGGGAACTACAAATCCAATGAGGCATTGCAAGATTCTCACAGCCACAGACATGACTCCCGAAGAGAGATGCATCATGGGATTTGTAGTTTCACCACAGCTGGAGGGCCGGAGGTTTGCTACCATTGCTGTACACTGTATGGCAGTGTCCATCTAAATAATGTTTTTTTCTTCAAAATGAAACACCAAGACCACACATGAATATACATTGTTGTATATTAAGAATCATTTTTATTATATTTATATAAGAAATGTATGTATATATATATCTATTATGCTTAAGTGGATTCATTTTAAAGCTTTCTCTTTTTCTGTAGAATTGACTGTAGTGCAGAAGGGAATGACAGATGTTAATGAAGGCTATGAACATTTGGGCAAATTGCTAAAAGATAAAATCAGTGAACTGGAAGCTCGCCTCTCTCTGCTGCAGCAAATTCAGGATGAAACCAACTCATTGACACAGTGGCTTGAGAAAATGCACACAACTGCTACATCATGGGAATCACCTACAGATATCGAATCAGTCCGAACTCATGTCGAGCAGCATAAGGTACTGTATCGTTAAACTGTTTTGATTCTAACATGTTGTACAGCAGATGGTTCACACACATAGGGGTCTATTCACTAAGCTGCCGTAGGCAGCCGAGTGAACTCGGCTGTTCTTCTCGGTCTCTCTGTGGGGCCGAGCAGAACAGAAAAACAGTTACAAAAGTAGAAAAATAAAAATAGAAAACGATTGTGCGGAGCTAGCATTGACAGCTAGCTCCGCCCAACAGTTTTCTATTGGCCAGCGGTTCTGCTGCCGTCAAAAAAAAGAAAAAAAGCCTAACACTCCCGGGCGCTCCGGGAGTCTCCCGCTCCCGGCCGCCAAGGAGAGAAACACTGCTTTTTCAATTTGAAATACCCAATAGCAAACTAGCATTGTACCCGCCCTCTGCTGCTGTCAATCAGTAGTGAACCTGATGGAGAACTGCAGCAGAAGGCGGGTGCAATGCTAGTGTGCTATTGGCTATTGCAAATTGAAATAGCCAATAGGAATCTAGCAATGCATTCCTATGGCCTAACATTTTTTTTACTTTTTCTATTCTGACAGGCTCAGTGTCAGAATAAGAAAAAAAAAGAAAAAGCAGTGTTTCTCTCCTTGACGACCGGGAGACTCCCGGAGCGCCAGGGAGAGTTTGCTGTCTGGATATCAGTGTCCTTGGTTAGCTGGTAACCAGGGACGCTGATCTCTCTGCAAGTAGCCGTAGCCAGCCGTAAGATCACAGCTGGCTCCGCCCAGCTGTCAGAAGCAGGCTGTCGACCGGCCGCTCGGCCAGCCTCGGCTTTCAGCGCGGCTCAGCCGAGCCGAGGCATATGCCGAACTGAGCCGCTCGGCCAAGTTCGGGAGCTGTACGGGCTATAGTGAATAGCCCATACAGCAGCCCTTCGGTTCTACTGAACCGAAGGGGTCCAGGGCCAAAGCTAGCCGAAGGATCGGCCGAAGCTACGGCTAGATCCTTTGGCTGCTTCGTGAATAGACCCCATAGTCTTGTCTGGTTGCACGTGCAGTAAGCATGGAACACATGAATACACCCTAGGTATACTCTTGGTTCACCCATAAAACAATGCTAGATCTCCATATGGGACCATTTTGCAAGTAAATCCCTGAATTACACTGCTTCAGGAGCTCTAGCTCATCACCACCACTGGGTCTCCAGAAATACGCATTCACCTCCTTCATTTTAGACATTAGAGAGTCTCTAGATGACTAGAGGGTTCTATATACCAGTACCCTCCATGTTTAATCACCTCCACCTGCTTAGTAACATCCATGTTTTTTTTACAGTATGATGGTACAGAAGTGGTTAAACATGGAGGGTAGAGTGACTGGTATGTAGAACTCTCTCTACGGGCCGGAGCACACCTAGGCAACACCCCACCGCGTGGCAATCTTGCACGATTTTGCGCGGATTGCCGCGTGGTCATGAGTCACCCAGTTTGAGGTACCTTTTTTCTGTGATACATGACGCGCGGCTGTTTTAGCCACGATTGGGTTCGGAAGCACGGGCGGAATCGCGGTGGGAAACCACGCAATCCGCCCGGCACGACTGGGGTGCCATTGGAAAACAATAGCACCCACAGCGCGATCGGTGCACACCATGTATCACAGAAAAAAGGTACCTCAAACTGGGCGTCTCCTGTCCGCGCGGCAATCCACGTGCAATCGTCCACGATAGCCGCGCGGTGGGGTGTCGCCTTGGTGTGCACCGGCCCTTATGTAAATCTCTAAATTAATTGTTATAATGAAAACATGGAGGAACAAGCATGTAGAAAGTAAACACTTCTGTGACACATTATGTTAGCTTATCTTGGTGGGATTTTTACCATTTTATCAGCTTTCACTTCCATATTTATGTTATTATATTAAATACAGAGATGATAAAACTGCAATACACTATACTTTTCATTTAAATAAATAACGTTTTAAAAATTCTTCTGGCCACAAAGGATATCTCTGTAAAGGAGTTAATTATAGTGCAAACACTGCTATAATCACTGAAACAGATCTGTCTGATATGCACATCGTGAATAATACCTGCTAATGCTGACTTAATGCTTTAGCAGAGAGTAATCTTTGTACAAATCTCCATTTTGGCAGCTGCTCAACTTTATTCACTAATGTAACGAATGTATAACTCAATTAGTGAATTCCTTCTTTGCGCATGATTAACTTCTATACAGGCTAAATTAGCTGTAAAGCAGCTGTTGTAAATAGCAGTAATGCAGAACATCCATTGCACGCTATATTACTTCTGGGTAGAAGTGTAGACTGTGTGGACGCTCCCAGACACATTTACATTGAGTCTACAAAACTGTACAGTACAGGATGGTAGCTGCCCTGCTAACTTTACATTACCTTTCTATTGTTAATGTTAATTAAAGTGACACTAAACTCAGGAGTTAAATCCGAAAAATGCATTCAAGTACCTCAACATAGTTCTCCTTAGGGTAACGGGAGGACACAAACTAGCGTCCTCCCGTCACCCTAAGCTCAGTATGCCGCGAGCTACAGCTGAAAAGCACTCACCTCATAGTTCTCCTTTAACAATGGAGCTTATTTGTGTATCACTCATCTGTAGATCATCAAATTATCTCTGAAATTGTGCTGCCACTGTCCTTCCTTCTGGAGGGTGGCTATTTTTGTTCTTCATGGTCCCTGTGTGGGAATCAAAGTAGTCACAGCTCCAAGCTTGCTTCTGTGATGCACTACAATCTCACTACAAATTAGTAAACTATACGTGATATTGTAGTCCATCACAGGAGTGAGCTTGGAGCGGCAGTTACTTTACAACAAACAGGGAGCCATTGAGAACAAAAGTAGCAATCCCTCCAGAAGGGAGGACGGTGTCATCATGAATTCAGAGATAATTTGAGGATCAACAGCCGAGTGATACACATAATATATACATTTTTGTTACTAATTAAGGTACATGAATGCTTGTTAAACCCCTTCCTGTCCAGGCCATTTTTCAGTATTCAGGGCTGTTGTACTTGTAGCTCAATCCTGTGATGGGCTGCAATCTCACGTTTAGTTTACTAATTTGTATTGAAATTACAGTCCATCACGGGAGTGAGCTTGGAGCGGTGGTCAATTTACAACAAACACAGGGACCATAGGGAACATAAGTAGCCATCCATCCAGTGTCAGCACCAATTCAGATCTACAGCCGAGTGATACACAAATAAGCTACACTTTTGTTAATAGTTAAGGTATTTGAATATATTTTTAAGATTTAACTCCTGAGTCTAGTGTCACTTTATATGAAATTAAGTTTTTACTGCTGACTCTTTCCCCTCTTTCATGTTTTGATTCTCATTGTATGTTCCCTATAATACCAGTGGGATCTTTATATAGACAAAGCAAACAAACAGCTCACCTGCTCAAATCCGGCTCAGCTTCCCCAACGTGGTGCGAGGTCTGTGTGCATTTTACAAGATTAGCAATTTCCTGAACATGGTCAGCACTCCATGTTTTCAGATCCCATAAAAGTGAGCTTTATTTACTACTACTAAAAATTACATATTTACATCTCTCAGATTATTCTCAGTTTTCTATGCGTAAGAGCAGTTAGTTGGAAATACATAAGCAGTGTTTCTATTGTGCTTTTACCTAGCATGTGTAAAAAAAAAGTACACTTTTATGGGCCATAATATATATAGAGTGCTGGTCATTTCCATGGAACTGGGACCTTTGTTTACCTTTGCCCAGTGGGCTGAAGTATGAGATAGAACAGTGCTCAAAGAATACAATTACAGCTGAATAGTTGGGCTACAATGACAGATTCCACTAGCAGGTGGCATTGCAAAATTAGAAATAACGTGTCCAGTCGCTAATAAACAGTCAAAGAGAAGAAGCAGTAATGTATTTGTCCTGGGAAACGTTTCTCAATATTGGTCTGCTTTTTTTCTGTTTTAGGTGTTTGCAGCAGAAGTAAAACAGAATGAAAGCAAAGTGGAAGCCTTAAAAAGCAAGCTGAAAAGTTTCATAGAGAACAATTTGGATGCACCAGAGATTCAACACTGGGAGGACATCTCAAATAAAATAGGTATATTTATCTTGCTGAAACACCTCAATGCAGGCTCTAGGAAAAAAAAAACACCCTCCAGTTATTTATTTTTTAAAGATATGTTAAATGTATTTTTAAAAGTCTGCTAAATGCAAAAAAAATCTTTCTTTATATTATCTTCCCACAATTCCCTTCACAGAAGACATCAGACTGAGTGGGAAGGTATACATTGTGAGCCAATCATGCTTTACTGCATTGCACAGTAATGGAAAATATCAGATCTCTGTGACGCAAGGCTTTGTCAGTCTAGCCATCCTGACACTAACCACCCCTGCGTTGGAGAAAGATACAGTCAAACAGTTTTGTCTCTCTATTCAAACTAACACTTTTAATCCCTTTTACAAGAATTAGATTCTTGGAAAATGAAAATAATCCTTATTCTCATGACACAAACACTGCTTTAATAGAAGTGTTCTGTGCAATCCTTGCTTGACACTGTATTGTTTTTGCTAACTCCAGCAAGGCAGATAAGGGAGGGGATGGCGACATGGGGGATGTGACCACAAGATTGTCTTCCCATGGACTAAGCATGGGTATAATTAGAAGCCTAGGTAGGTATTGCTAACTTATATGTTATCTGGAGATCTGTGGCAGCAAACGATTCTGTTTGTAATGAGAACTTTCCCATTTTCCTTTCCAGTTTTTTTTGATTTTTTTTACTTATAGCTCAGGAAATGTTTTGCCAGCAAATGTTAGACAAGGTAAATGTCAGCAAATGTGTGGCTGGTGGTGAGGGTCTGCAGCTAATGTCCAGCAAATGTGCTCGTCAGGAAAATACTTTTTTTCAACGGATAGATGTGAGTGATTATTGAGGATTCTTGTTAAATAAGAGAGTTGGCAGATATATTTTAAAAGGTTGAGTTGCCCCTAAGGCTGTTTACTTATATTAGATATCTATACACAATAATTGATGAACCGAACACCCCCGTGTTCGGTTCGTATTCGAACGGTCGAAAAGTTTGAATACGAACTCAATGCAAGTGAATAGGGGTCGAACGGGTCCAGAGTTCTCCTAAATGTGCCGGCAGCCGCCGGTACATTTAGGAGGACTGTGGCTGCAGCGGCCTGTGTCCCTTCAAATCCTTGCTGCTCTCCGCGCCTGTGTTGGTGGAGACAGTGGGGACACAGACCATTGCATACCTTCGCTGCCCCCGGTACCTCTGCTGCTGTCCTGGCCTCCGGTCCCCTGGTCCGTCGGCTTCTTCTCCGATATGGTCCAGGTGTGGCTCCTCTAACCCGCCCCCCTGCCTCTTCTTCATTGCAGGCATTGCTATTGGATATTGTAAAATGCAATAGCCAATAGCAAGCTGGTTATTGCACCCACCCACTGCCTGCTGTCAATCAGCATGAGGGGACCTGATAGAGAACTTTCTCCTTCAGGCCCCTCCTCTGCTGAGCCCTGATTGGGCAAAGTCTTGCACCTGACCTGCGGTCAGGTGCAAGACTTTAACAAATCAGAGCTTCAGTGGGCATTTTGCATTATAGAATGTCCGCGGTCGAACAAACTGTGAACATCCCATAAAGTTTGGCGAGCGCTCAAACTGCCGATGTTCGAATCGAACACTCGGCTCATCCCCATACACAATTCCCCAATTTTGCTCACACTGTGAATTAATGGAATGTATGAGAGCACTCTGCAACCTCTGCAGACACTTTTGCTGATCTCAGTGGAAAAAAAATCCAAGATGGATTGTTGTGGGTGATTGCTATTGTCTCTCAGAGATAAGGCCAGTATCTGCTCAGTGCATAAACATGCTTGTTCCGTTATATGATTGTGCATGCTTATGACCCTTACATTCTGTGCATTGTGTAACATCGTCTGGTCGCCTTCTCATGTCTATGTAATCTTTGGCTAGCCTAACCTTTGTTCTTTCACCCTTTTGTGGTTACATTCTTTTCCATTTTTATGTAAGAATGATATAATACCAGATGGTAATAATTTTACAATGAGGTAATACAGCTGACAGCCACTAGGATGCCTATAGCCCCTGCAGCTTCAGTCCTGATCCTAAATAAAGAATGCTTGTCTAAGCCTGTATTTCACTACTGGGACCATTACTTTTCTGTGTTTATTATTACTAGACATTTTCCTTTTCCATTGTGTGTGGGAAGGATTATAGATAGCAAGGAACTATTAATAATAAGTCATTCCGTTTATGCACTATCATCTAGATAAGTTCAGAAGCACCGCTGTCAATGTGTTTATTATAGATTATTTGAAAAATACAAGTATAGAGGTGCATCTGGCGTTTTTGGAGCTCCAGAGTGAGACATACAGCAACACAGTCATTCATAATATGGGATTTCTATAGAATGCTTGTCTATTAGTATATGTGACAAGGGTAATCCTGAAAAGACAGATATGTATAAATTGTCAGGCCAGATTCTATATATTTACAATATGATGTATTAGTTTGATCTGCAGACAGAGTAGTCATAAACCTGGTGTGCTGCACATGAACTGGTTATATACTGTGAATAAATGCACTGACCAAGATGAATGAACTGAACAAATCCAAGCTGTGATAATAAAACATGGTTATGGCAGTTATTGGTATAGGCATCCTCCGTCTATAATTTGCTGTGCTAAATTCCAGTGCACAGGAGTCTCCCATGTTAGGTCCCACATTTTATGACCAGAGGAAATGTAATGTTGTGCATATTCAGCCCTTTACATTTTATACTAATGTTGAGTATAGACTTTGATATGCATTGATGAGTAATTGCATAATTTTAGGTTAAACATTTTCTGTGAGTGTGACCACCATGTCTACATGTAAGACTATGTTGTCTGCCTTAAAATGTAAAATAGTGTGTGTTAGAATACATAAAATATGTATTTTTTTTATTGTTATGAACTGATCATTATCCAAGCTTCATTTATAGAAAGGCACAGTAGACTTTAGATTGTCACTGTCTACCTAGATTATAAACCTCCTTTGATTTTCATTCATACCTGTTGCAGTGTTACAAATCAAACATTGATGCGATAGTCTTCTGACGGGTTTAGTTGAGATAGTTGGGCTGATTTACTAACGGTGTTGAGAAAGTTCACTCAAAATTGTGGGAATATTCATTCCAGTTATCCAGTCATGTGATAATCATCTGCACATAAGTTGATATTCAAAGTGAAATTTGCTTCCTACATAATTGGATAATTGAAGTGAATATTCACACGATTATTGAGTGTAGACTCTCAATTTCTTTAATAAATCACCCTCATTATTTGTTCATTGCCTGTGTGCAGTAAGAGAAGCCATAAGTGACAAATGCCAGCCCAATCTGAGTATTACTTCAACAGTTATGGCCATTTTAACTTTCCCTAAAGGACAGTGATGAAAGATTGTGACTACCAGAAGGATTCATTATTGCAGATGGGTTTTCTCAAAAACCCCAGCACCTCCTGGCTCCAGGAATGTATCATATTAGGAACAGCTTACATTAACTTCAGAACAAAAAGGTTCCCAGATAGTCATATTAGATATGTACATACATATTAAAGTAAACCCCAACAACACAAATTTAATATAAGCTTTAGCAGGCTCAAGTAATTTTTAATACTCACAGCATTTTTAAATCTTTAGCTTACTTCAAAAAAAAAAATACTGAGTGATCCTGCAATGAAGGTCCTTGCTCAGGCACTACCTGTTATGGGGTGGCAGTGCTCTGTTCATGTCTTCCAATTGCTCGGCACTATAACCCTGTCACTAGGCCTTTCCATGGAGACTACAATAGGCCATTTCAATACCTACTGCACAAGCACGGCCCTCTGTTGCCACCATCAGGAAACCAGAAATACTGTGCAGCCTTTGCAGGAGTGCATGCATGTAGATAGGAAGTAGCTGCAAATTGGTTGCAGGAAATCAACAACACTGAGATGCAGCAAAGATTGATTACAAATTGCAAACCAGTAATTTATTAGAACAGAAAGGCAATTGTTTATGTGGCAGTGCTTTAGCACACTACATTTCCTGATTTAGGAACTACATCTACTTTTCATTTAAATAGTTTATGGAGGATTTAGATATATATAATAGATGTGTATGTTTCTGTGATCGCTAGCCTAGACACGTTATGGGCATAAATACCACATTGCAGATTGTTTAAGTTATAGTGGAATGGATGCACTGCAAGGGTTATATGCCTCGCTCCCACAAGCTTCCTCCTCTCCCTGCAACCAGTTGCCCGAAGATGTTTTTCTCAGGCACTCCGCCTGCTGCAGGCATGTAAAATGCAGGACCAGCAGTCTTGCATTGTAAGTGAGGATGCCAAGGGCCCACCTACAACCTGGAGTGCCGGAGGGAAGAGGAGAGCAGCAGTTGCTGATGGAGCGCGGCATAAGGTAATTAAAAGTGATTTTTAATGATAATGTAGGCCCAAAAAAAAGAGCATTTGACCCTTGCAGTGCAGGGAGCCCCACTGCAAGGGTTGTTTTTTAATGTCCCTGTTCAACTTTAAACATTAACAAAAATAACCCGTAAGACATATACCATGATGAAAGCATCAATAATTTCTATGTAGAATAAACTAAGCATCCTGTTAATAAAGATCCACAAAATATTTGCTTTTCTATTCACAGCACTAAACCCTGAAGTGCTCCTAAATTTCCCTAGTTTTTTAGAACAATACAGCAAGTCCAGTTGCCTTGACTTATTTTGTACAGATAGAACCAAGATCTATTATCTCTATTTTCACACTCTTACCTTCACTTTCCTGTTGCAGCAGTTTTGCATTGTGTCCTGGTCTGACACACTTCTCTGCAATACAATTATGTGTGAGAACACTCATGCTAAGGACTGTGCCTGTTACTCAGCTGTGCTAGCATAGAACGCTGCAATGTGAAGGCATGAAGCAGCTTTTTTACTGTGAAAAAAGGAATTTGAAAGAATTTCGAAACAAACATTATTACATTCAGGGGTCCTTTTTTGGGTGTTGCACAGAAATGAGCTTTAACATTTCAATACCTGTCAATGTCTCCTGTTGCTGTGTGTAAAAGTTTTCACTTTGTCTTGTTGCTGCAGAATCCTCCTGGACAGAGATCACCCAGATGACAGCTGAAAGACAGCAAACCTTAGAAGAAGCATCAAATGACCTGGCCCAGTTCCAGGCAACCGAGGCCCAGTTAAAGCAATGGCTTGTAGAGAAAGAACTCATGGCAAGTGTGCTTGGGCCACTTTCAATAGATCCTAATATGCTGAAAACTCAGAAACGGCAAGTTCAGGTAAGCCAAGCATTCACAGCACACATCTGATCATTTTCTCTACAGATTTATCACGCTCCTACTTTTATTCTCTGCCAAGAACATGTCACATGTTTTTTTTATTTTTATTATTATTTAGTGCAGGGAGATGTAACGCTTCCTTTAACAGTCAGTGTATTAGAAAGCAGGCACATCTTTGATGATAAGGGAGTCTTGGTCTCAGTGTGCTTTCTGCCTGCGCTGAGCAAGTCCTCTTTACTGTTGAAAAAAAACAGGGAAATCACAATATATTTGACAACATGCAAAACTTGTCTAGTGCTCATTGAAACTTAGGGCCCATTCACATCATGCATTGTACTGCACTTGGCAGCCTTGTCCGACTCAGTCCCAAAACACAGACAAGGCAATTGCCTTATTTCGTATTAGTTCAGTTCACACCACCACCCCGTGGTATTGTGCACTAAAAGAAAAGTAGGACGCGCTGCATTTTTATGCAGCTCGGCAATTTATGACATACTACACCGCTGTCAATGAACGTCGGTCCATAAACATTAAAAAAATGTAATTTGTGACACTTCAAACAGTGTGATGCTTCATTACAACACACCGCTCCTTTTCAGTGCACACCAGCATCCTCGGTATAATGAATGCTGCTGTTGGGAATGGGCTCCTAAAGTTAAAGACACAGGTTTATAATGTGCATGTGATTAAGATGTATGAATGTAATAAAATCCTAGAGTCATGTTACAACCATGAGGCATAGTTAGATAGTAGGTAGGGTTGAATAAAGACACAGGCCCATCCTGTTCAACCTATGTGTGTGTGTGTGTTTCTCTGTATCTTTATATTCTAGAGCTGCAGCTAACGATTATTTTCAAAATCGATTAGTTAGTCGATTATTAGGTTCGATTAATCGGTTAATCATCTATATATATATATATGTATATTGTGGTCCCCATTAATGATTTTGAAAATCGCAATTAGGTCCCCTCCTAAGCGCTTCTTTTCTAAGGAGAATAAATGTAATTTCTCGAGGTGATTTACATAACTCAGACCTTCCATCCCCTTTATTAATTTTGTAGCCCTTATCTGAACTACCTCGATTTCTTGTAGTCTTTCTGGAGGGTTGGTGACCTAAACGGAACTGCCCTGCTGGCCGCTGCTTGGCATTGCATACTATTGCTGGATCTATGAGGATCCCCAGGTCTTTCTCCATGCCCGTCTTCCCCAGCGGAGCACCCCCTAGGTAGACGTTTGCGCATAGGCATGTGCACCGGCAAAAAATTTATTTAGTTTAGTTTCGTTTTTCTTCGAGTGTTTCCTTGTTTCGTTTTTCGGGATTTGGGTCTGAAAGTCAATGCGTTTCGGCATTCGGATGAAGCCGAATTTTCATTCATTTCGGATGAGCTAAATGAGAATAACGAAAAAAAATGTGTTGCCTAAAAGTGTCATTAAATGTTTACTTTGTTTCTTTTTAACTTTTGACAATTCACTTTCCCCTTCCTTTTCATACCAGACCCTTTAGGTCTAGTAGGAATGTTAGGGGGGATGCAAAAATAAAAAACACCCTACAAAAACCAATAAATACTTACCGCTCTCTGCCCGATGCATTGTTTACATCAGGCATTGGGCAGAAATAAACTAAGCCTGCTATTGGCGATTTCAGATTGAATAGCAGGGACCGAGCAGAACAGCCAAGCCGAATGCCGCTGTTCGGCATCTTTAAGATTAGCCCGAACAGCAGTGAGAGGCTTGCCAGAAATGTCGTTGATGTATAAAATAAAAAGAATTGGTCCAAGACTGAACTCTGCGGCACCCCACCCCACCCTTTGGATCCGATCATGCAACCAGTTTTCCACCCATGTACATACAATTTTATCCATACCGATAGATCTTAGTTTGTAAATTAAACGTTTGTTGGGTACTGTATCAAGTACAGTAGGCATGCATACTCATCACAGGTCAAGCAGACACATAGGCACCATGAGAATATGATCCTTACTAAGTATAGTGCCAAATTATTCATCGCACTTAGACATATTTCTCTCAGTACAGTTTGCCTCTTGTGTTGAGTTGCTTTGCCTCCGGCAGCCCATGCAAAGTGATTTAGGTGTCAACATGCTTCAACGCACAAAAAAATGGGCCCTGTGCAATTTGTTTTGACACCAATCCAAAAATAAGCAAATATTGTGTTGTGCACTATAAAACAAGTGAGTTGTGGCGTACTGTAGATTGCTTTGAGGGCAAAATAACTTTGCATTTTAATACACTGCAACACACTTCTACAACCTGTGACCGTACTTAATCAGCAGAGGGCTTAGCAAACTTTAGCTGTTGTTATATAATTGTAAACCCAAAGATATCTTATGACCCACAACTCCTTTTCTTACTACACATTTCCTGGTTGGCTCACATTGTTCATGAACAGTGTACCCAGATTGTGCAATAAATATTATTTATCACTTTTTTTTCCTGACAGGTCATATGCATACATAATACATTTTTCATTTATGATAGTTATAGTTATGATGTAGCTTATGCTAATAGTCTGGTGGCAGTAAGGGAAGCTTCTGGTCACGTGATCACAGTAAAAATAGTCTTTGTATACAAAACATACTTTATGTCTATACTTCACCCTCTCTCTGTAATGTTAATTTTTGTTACCAGCAAACAAAATAGGGTGGAGTTTCTTTTAATGCATAAGTAATAACATTATATGTTATTATTATTATTATTATTCAGGATACAAATGTATGAGCTGTCACTGTATTTAAACTTAATCTTGCCATTCATATACAGATTTCTGCACGCCAAACTGCATGGTTGGGTGCATCTTCCCCGCCAGTCTACTGTATTCTGATAGCTGGTAACCTCCGCTGTGCAAATACCCAAGCAGTGATTCAATGAACAGTAATTCAGTTGGTTGGCTGCAATCACTGTTCAGCTGACAATTTTCTACCCAGTACCTTTGCCAAATGTCAACTGAATAATGGACTTTGGTGGTGTCAGCAGGGCCACGCAGAGCTTACATTTCAGCCAAGTCAGCAGGACTAAGTTTGAGCAGTGTATGGCCAACTTTAGTCTTCAGGATTTCTGTTCTTCTATACTTGAATAATCACTGACCTGCAACAAGCACATACATAGCATGTGTTCTAGCTCAGTGACTCACTAAGCGATGATAAAAGAATTCTGAGGCTACCCAAGTCAGCAATGGCAGCTACTTTATTTCTGTCCTTATGGATTCCACTTAAAGTAAAACTGTAATGAGAGAAATAAGGGTACTGACATTTCTGACCTCCTTGAAAATTCTACTTGTCTGGCTGTCTCTTACTTCAATATTTCCTGAACCACTAAACTAAAACAAACATGGAGAGAGTGGCGTTCAATAAAGCTAATTCCCCTAAACAACATGCTTATTTCTGCCCATTGAATCATAAAATGAAAGCCTGTGAATCAACATGACAGCCAGGTAACTTGCATTCTAAAAATAAGTGGACAGAAATAGTAACTTTATTTTTTTGTTCAGTACCACTTCCCAGGAAAAATCCATGTTTAGTCTGAAAACACAGTTCAATGGAAAATAAACAAAAGATCACATGGCCAAAAAGATGTTTTAATTTGGTTACTACATAAAAATATCTCTATTACTTTGGAAAGCATATTATAAAACACTAAGGCTATGTTCACACCATGTCCGAAACAAATCCCGGAAGAGATCTGCAAATGCATTGCGTTTTTGCCACCGGTTTTTTTTTTCTGGACCGGAACTGGCCTGCGCTGGTGTGAACAGAGCCCAGAAATACCAAAGGGATACATTGGATTGCTCTTTAGGTCCGGGAACAAATTGTTCTGGTCTGGACATGGTCCGGACATGTGAACAAGCCCTTAGGGCCCATTCAGACCTTGGCATCCTGGTGTTTAGGCAAGTGTTTTAACATTCATTTTTTCAAACATTAACATATGTTGCTCTAAGGCAGCCCTTTCAAATAAATGGGCTGGCAGTTGACCAAAACATCAAGAATAAAAAGCACCACAACGCACTAACATGTACCCTGCAATAGCTTGTGCTGTGGTAATGTGCCCTGCAGTAACTCACCGCAGTGAAAAAAAAATAGTTTTAACCACCGCCCCAGGCCGGATTCACACCTCCGTGTCGGGGTAACGTGTTGCCCCATACGTTGTGAAAACACTCAGAGGGGAATTTATCAAACCTGGAGCAGACAAAAACTGGAGCAGCTGTGCATGGCAACCAGTCAGCTTGTAACATAAATAACATGACTTGCTGCTTTGCGGTGACATTTATTTGGAATGGCAGGTTCAAGTACTAGGGTCCTGAGCTTGAGTCTACATTTGTTTGTGTGGATTGCCTTCCCAAAGAAAATATTTATTAAGGTCAAGTGCTCATTTCATCATTTTGAATGGCACCCAAACACACTATTGTACCTGCAGTGGGTTGCCTTAACTCAACTCTTGTTAACGCACAGCATAATCCACATTTAGCGCACTTGTGTTAACACACCTCAAATAATTAAATGAACCCTTAATTGTAGTGAATATTTTGTTTGGGGAGGAATTCCACACAAACAAATGTAGAATCAAGCCCAGGACCCTAGCACTGAAAGATAATTACTAGCCATTCATGCTTTTCTGTTACGCTTATGAAAGTAATAAAGCCCAGATAGCCATAAACTAGACTACCAGATTTTGCACATATGTGGGTGTATCAAGGTAAAGATCAAGATTGTCTGTGTCTGTATACTAGGCAATGCTATGTGCACATTGTAATTTTGGCTGATAATTACCTTATACAACACAATATGGTGCACATACCACCAAATTGAATGAGTAATGCTTTTGTCTGTTTCTTGATTCTTTGGTCATAATCGCATTACTCCGTTAACTAAAATGCCCTCCTGTGTTTCCTGTAGGGGTGATTCAGTAGTGAATCATGTCCCCATTACACTTTTTGTAGGATTTTGCTACATGTAGTCTATATTGTTCCACGACTCTCAGTTACTCCTATGATCACACCATTTTCCAATTTAGCTTGCTCTCTCTGGGTGGCATGCCATAGATATGTGTTTTATCTGCAGCTTCACAATGTTCTCTGCATTTATATACCCCCTAGATGTATGTCTGCAAATTAGTAAATGTGTTTCACATGAGCTCATCCTTTGCAATTTCATGCTACTTGTGATCCGGTACAAACAGTAGACGTTCAACAAGTATCCCTTTCACTGGTCCATCAGTGCTGACCACAACAAGTGCAATGACTCATCGGACTTTCAATGGCAAGCAATGTATATTTTTTTGCAGGAATAGATGTAGAAAATGCATCTGGATTTGGTTATCTTTGTGCTTATTTGATACAGAATAAACTTTTTGCCGTTGATTTACTAAAAAATTGGAGACTGTTCACTTAGGAAAGGGAATGTTCAAACAGTATCAAATAGTAAATAAGATGAATCTGTGTTCTCTTCACTCAGTCAGTCATGTGCAAGAAAGGTTTAGGTTTACTTTGCACTTGATTATGTTTGCAGAGTTAGCACAGCTGCATCTTATTAACTACGGTAGGTGGACAATTGCTTTCCAAAATGAGCATTCTTTATGCCTTTAGTAAATCAACCCCAATAATTTATAGCAATCAACCAGTCAATAAATGTGGCAGTTCCCATGTGGCATTTGTCTCTACATGGATTTACATATATAATATTGTAAGCGCATGATCATTGTTTTTCATCCTACCCTGTTAAATAAGCAAAAACTGGGTTTGTTTAAGATTCTTTGTGTTTATCTAGACTGACCTGCTGCACCTGTAAATGACCATGTTAAACTATGTATTTTTTTTCTTTGTAGATGCTCCTGAAAGAATTTGATGCTCGAAAACAGCAGTATGAACAACTTAACAGCACAGGGCAGAGAATCCTAAGCCGACCAGGAGAGCTTCCACCCTGTGATGAAGCTGTGAAGGAGCAGTTGGCAGCTGTGGCATGTAAATGGGAGAGCCTGAGTAGACAATTGAATGACAGATGTGACAGAATTGACCAAGCTATTGTGAAGAGCAGTGACTACCAAAGCCTTCTGAATGGCCTTTCTGTGAAACTAAGTGCCTTGAATAACCAACTGAGCAGTGATATGGCAGTAAGCTCTCATTCGGATGCTGTAAAACAAAAGATGGACAATGCAAAGCAGGTACAGGAAGAAATAAACCGGGAGATGGCCAACATTGATATCGCCAAAGCTCTTTGTGACGAGCTGTCGCATCTGGTGGTGGAGGAGTACTTGAAGGCAGAACTGAAAAGACAAATGGACACAATTGTTAAGCCGTTCATGGACTTAAAAGAAAAAGCAGGTTGGTTTCAGGCCAAAAAAATAATCTTTACACAGAATTTTTAAATGCCAAAATGCTGATGTGACTTCAGTGATTAAAATAGTTCCCCAGAAATAATACCTCAAGTACTAACAAAAACAGAGCTGATGAGTCAACACATTCCATTAGATTGGGAGAAAAGATTACTTTTCAGGTCCCTGTTGTTAGGTAATTTTTTTAAAGCATCAAAAATAGTTTCCAAAAACACACAATAACTAAAATATCTTGGTTCGTAATAAAACATTCCACAGCGTAATTGCCGTGAACAGCAAAAGTCTGATACAATCAGGAGCAAGCTCATATTTCAGACAACACCACTCAGCTAGAATTATAAATGCAAGTTTTACAGGGTTTAGTAATACAGTTAGATCATCACACATCCCCTTAG
>NW_017306732.1:374866-385805 GCF_000935625.1 Nanorana parkeri
ACAGTTAGTAGTAGTAGTAATAGTGATAAATCATACTTTATACAGACACATGGAAACATACTCATTATATGTTATATGGCACATTACTTATTATTTATTACAGTTATGTGGCCAGTGAAATAGCTAAGCACGTTTTTATAATGTGTGTTTGGACTACTGGTCATGGCTTCACCTATATCATGCTTACAATGGCTAAGCACTTACTGAATTAGAAAATTGCAACAAATATCAAACTATTAATGTATTGAACAGCCTTTGAACCATTGATGTGGTCCTACTAAGTGAGGGTATGGGATATCCTCTGTCATAGACACTGTAGCAGCTGGTATGCCTCATTCCAATGCTTCTCTTCTCCGTAATATTCCACCTTTTCGTTCAATTAATAACATGAATTATAACTGTATATTGACAGCATTGTACTTAGACTTGATATTGCCCAGTGCATTTTACATGTAGGCTTTTAAATGAAGAAACCGGTCAGGCCACAACACTATACCCCTGTGCATAGCACTCCTTTCTTTTTAAGTTTTAATTTGTGAAAACACTGAACAACCAAAATAAAACTATAAGATGAATAGAGCATAATGTATTGCCATTTTTTTTAAATTTTGTTTTCAATAACTGCATATATTTAAACCCATAGGTTTTCAAGTTCAGCAGCTACAATCTGCATTTGCCAGCTCTCAAAAATTCTATCAGATGTCTGAAGATTTCCAGGCTTGGATGGAGACTCAGAAAAAAATGCAAAATGAGGCCACACCTATTTCAGCCAAGCTTGAGGTTTTGGAATCATTAATCACAGAGACAAAACAAGCACAGAATGCATTGAATGCCCAACATAGTGCCTATGAAAAGATTATAACAGAGGGTGATAACCTTTTACAAAAAACAGAAGGAGAAGAAAAGGCAAAACTTCAGTCTCACCTCTCTTTGCTTAAGCCTAGTTGGGAAGACATTAATAAGAAAGTATCAGAAAGGGAGAACAATTTAATAGATTGTCAACAAAAAGCCATTAAATACAGAGACACGGTGGATAACATACAGCCTTGGATCAAGGAATATCAAAATAAAGTATTTTCAGTTAAAGTTTCCACAGACTTAGCAGAGATAGAAAACTCAATTGGAGATGTAAAAGCTCTACAAAAGAGTGTTGACAAGCAGCGTGGAATGGTGGAAATGTTAAACAGTGCAGCAAATAGTTTACTAAGCTCCTGTGAGACAGATACAGACATAATTACAGAAGAGTGTGCCATGTTGAATGACAAGGTGGAATCGCTTATTGATAGTTTACATAATAAAAGAGACTCACTTGAAAACATGGCACTGCGGCTCAAAGACTTCCAAGAATCTGTTAAAGAAGCTGAAAAGCAACTGACTGTGGCTCAGGAGCATATAGAAGTACATGAAACTCTTGGGACACAAGCATGTAGTAACAAACATCTAACAATAATGCAAACCCAACAAAAAGTCCTTCAAAGTCTACAGCCACAGATCCAGCGCTCTGTAAAATTGGCCCAAGAGATTGTGGTAGATGCCCTAGATTCAGAAGGTGTGTCAGATGTTCTCCTCCAAGCTGAATCCCTTCAGCAAAAACATAACACTATTAGCCAACAAGTCGATGAAAAATGTTCCTTCTTAGAAGCCAAGTTACAAGGAATTGGACATTTCCAAAATAGTATTCGAGAGATGTTTTCTCAGTTTGCAGAGTTGGATGATGAGCTTGACAGTATGTCACCAATTGGAAGGGATATGGATACACTACAAGCCCAGAAAAGCAACATTAGCAGATTCCTGCAGAAACTTGAAGATCTTATAACAACTAATGACAATGCTAACAAGACCTGCAAGATGATGTTGACCTCTGAAACCTCACCTGATCTTGTTGGTATTAAAAGGGACCTTGAAGCCTTGAGAAAACAGTGCAGCAAGTTACTGGACAGAGCAAAATTTAGAGAAGAAAACATTGATGGGACTGTTACCAGAATGAACGACTTTTACAAAACATTAAAAGAATTTGTTGACGAGCTTGGAAAAGTAGAAGACCATGAAGAATCGCAAGGTCCTGTTGGAATGGAAACTGATGTCATCAATCACCAATTATCCATTTTTACGGTAAGGCAGTAAAAGCTGGTTTCACATGATATCAGATCTGTGTCATATGATACTCATGGTAAGTTACAACATTTTGTAACATAACAGGATAGGATCAAATGATCATTTGGTTTGATTCTGCTGTGCTGGAGACAAATATCTTGAAAAATAACACAGGGAACTAAAATGAAGGTGTTAAAGTAGCATTAAAGTCTCCTTTTTTTACATATGTCTACTGCTAGCAATAAAAATAAATAAATTGTCAAATAGACAATTACCTATGTCTGCGTCACTCGCTCCCGGCTGGAATACACAGTTCCCTACCGGCCGCGTTGGAGGATGATGGGGCTGGCGCATGCGCAGTCCATACCACCAGCGGGGAAGAAGAGAGACTCAGTAAAAGTGAATGCATGCAGCCAGGAGCATGCACGGTGGACAGACTCCATGGGACAGGGAAAGAAAGCAGTCTGCGCTGGATCAGAGACCGGCACCAGCGCTGGAGGGACTGCTGGAAACACGTTGAAGGAAGCAGATGATTGGATCGAGAAGCTTCATTTAAGTCCTTACAGCTCAATTACAATGGGGAAAAAACCCTCTAACTGTAATGTCACTTTAAAGTTAAGTTGAATTTAAAGTGACACTTAATTCAAGAGTCAACGCTTAAAAATCCATCCAAGTGCCCTTTTTTTAAAAACAAAAATGTATCTTTGTGTATCACTCAGCTGTAGATCCTCTTTGAATTGGTGCTGGCACTGTCCTTCCTTCTGGAGGGTGGCTACTTTTGTTCTCCATGGTCCCTTTGTGTGCTGTAAAGTACCCACTGCTCCAATCTCACTTCCATGATGGACTACAATCTCAATACAAATTAGATAACTAAACGTGAGATTGTAGTCCATTACAGGAGTGAGCTTGGAGCGGTGGCTACTTTACAACACACACAGGGACCATGAGGAACATAAAAAGCCACCCTCCAGAAGGAAGGACAGTGTCGGCATGAATTTAGAGGTGAGTTGAGGATCTACAGCCGAGTGATATACAAGTAAGATACATTTTTGTTAATAGTTAAGGTGCTTAAATGCATTTTTAAGATTTAACTCCTGAATTTAGTGTCACTTTAAGGTTTAAGCGACAATCTTTGTTTTTGCTTTTGATGGCAAGGTAAAGAGTTTTGAAATAATTTTATATATGCAATATTTTTTATACAGATTATACCATCTGATGAGCTTCATGTTTTCTAAGCCTAACGTGGTTTTGGTGTTGGATAAAGCAGTTTATTTTTTGCTGTCTGTATCCCTTTGGGAAATTTACCTTTACTTTAGCCAGATATACAACAGGAAAAGAGAGGAAATCTATACAAAATGAAGTGTCCCCATTTAAAGATTTAACTTAATTTATGATCAGGTGACAACTGTTCAATTTTGGATTCCCCTATTACTTTCCGACTTTGTGACTATGGGTCCTGGGACTAATAGAGAGGTGAATCACCCATCAGGGACACAGACACCAATACAGTCTTGACAAGGCTTGTGATTCTTCCCTGTACACATACTTAAGTTCATATACGTTCTGCACAGCAATTGGCTAGTTTTTATGCCAGACATGAGGTCACTGCTGGTAAAACACTCAGCTGTATGTAAAATATCTGATTCAAGAAACAGCGAGGGGAATTTATCAAAACTGGAGTAGACAAAATGTGCATGGCAACCAATCAGCTTCTCTCTTTCATTTTCAAGTCTTAACTCAACAAATTGAAGAGAGAAGCAGATTGATTGCCATGCACAGCTGATCCAGATTTTGTCTGTTCCAGTATTGATAAATCCCCCTCCATAAGATTTAGCAGCACACATTGCGGTCATCATGCTTCCCCTAGTGAACTGGGAGAATTTTTTAAAGGAAACCTGCCATAAGAAATATGTAGCCTGCTATTGCTGAAATTTTATTTCTGAAAATTGTAGTTGCTTGGCTGTCACCTAGATACTCTGGGGGTAATTTACTAAAATTATAGCAGACAGAATCTGGATCCTCAGCTCGTTCAGTTAAGCTTTAAAAATGAAAGCTAGTAGCCTATTGGCTGCCATGCACAGCTATTCCAGATCATGTTGGCTCCAGTCTTGGTAAATTTCCTCATTGGCTTTAATGATTTCTCAGTCACTGACCCGCACCAAGAATAGAGAAAAGGCATTTTGAGGCCTCTCCTACTTTTGTTTGCTGCCTTCTTGTTCTGAGTCTAACACAGGCAGACAACTAGCACTTAAAATGCTAGCAATGACAGCCCACATATTTCTTCCATGACAGGTGAGCTTAAAGTATGGTTGAGTTTCCAGTGTTGGCAGCTTTGTTTACATTCAGCTACATAACATATGGATTACAAGTCATATTTCATATATAAAGGCTCTTGTTTTGCTAAGATAAAGTTCTGGAAAATTGTGAATACATAAAGGAATCTGTTAACAAAAAACACAATTTATATTCAGTATACAGAAAAACAGTGTGGTGTTGCTATACCAATCAGAAATCAGCTTTTAGCAGCTGATGTGAGTAGACTAATAAAATCTACTTTAGGACTGGTTGCTGCTCAACACAACTTTGACCTAGTATATTGTATCGGATAAGCTAACGTTTTCCTTTTTTATTAGTAAATCATGTTTCTAGAAAGAATTGAAATCTTAGAAAATTCATTTTTTGTGTGTAGGTGAGGCCCCTGGAGCCTCTTGTGCAGATACCTCTAGTATTTGTGGAAACGCTGATTAAATAAGTACATTATACCCATGTTCTACTGATAAACTGTTATCTCATCTGTTAGCTATGTGGTAGTATAATAATGTTTGCATAAGAACCTCCAGTGTTTCTTGGTATTACCCTTATAGAGTGTTAGTAGCATTCAATTAGGAGAAACATTTTATTACAGTCTACAGTTCTGTGATGCCATGTTAGCATGTAGCTTAGTATTAAAATGATTCTGCCGCTAATTCCACAAATCTCTCTAATAATTAGACTGTTGTGCTTATTTCCCAGAAGTGCTGTATTTAATGATAGTTTTACTGAATTCAACTTAAGTTTCTCAAAATGAGGCATCATGTCCAAAGTACATGGATGTGCATGAGATCACAGTGCATTTGCGGTTCAGACTTAGCAGGAGAGGTATAGTAAAAATAAGGCTTCTGGTATTTTAGTGATGAATCAGCATGACTCCTGGATTAGTTTCAAAAGCTGGGGGATTGCAAATATTTATAGCAGCGTTTCACAGCAAGATGTGATAGCAAGTATTATTCGCAGAGTAGAGATCAGCTACATGAAGGTTATTCATTGTCAAGAGAAAAATATATTTCTTGTACATGTTATATGTACATTGTCAGTGGGGATCCCACCACCCTGTAATCTCTCCTTTAGTGTAAACAAACTCTTTATATCTAAATACTTGTAGGACAGCCAAATCAAAAACATGTAACGGACCAAGTACAGGCTGAAGAAAGCAGATTTGTCTACTTAGTCCAAGAGTCCTAGACACAATTTAACTAGTTCATAAATGCATTGGCTAATAGGATACATATAACCATTCAGTTATAATATAATTAATTATATAAGGGTTTTGTTTGGTTGGATGTATACCAACCAGAACTTAAAGCTTTTGTGGGTAACTCCATACTCCAAGCAACTTGCTATCCGTTATCACCTAAAATATAATTGCTGGTAATCTTGCTTGGTATGTATGCAATAACAAGGGAGCATGATTTTAAAAAACGCATGTAGACATCCCTATATGTCTAATTATCGTTAATTTGTTCATGACTTTGCATTCATGTTTCGTGTGGCAACAGTTGAGGTAGGGCATGTGTACAAGCATCAGACAGGATTATAGCCCTTTAAGCAATGCAGAAACAAGGCGTGGATACTTAAAATTAATAATACGAAAAGTCAAAGACATTATACTCACATAATGCAAAGCCACAAAACAAGCTTCAAAAGGCTGTAAGACATACTGAACTGATGAACACAAGGGTCCTTAATAAAGGAAGTCTGGAATGGCAGACCTCAAATTTCTCTCAATACAGGTTTTAGTTAAAACAGAGCTAAATTGTGCACACGCCCCAGAACATTTACCATAATGTCTAGGTATATGTAGGCGCAATATGCTTGCATATTATGGAAGACTTCCCCCATAGTGTGCCTTCCTTGAGCAATGCGGCATCCACTGTCACCCTCGTGACTCTGTCTGTTGTTTCTTTGCCCGCCATTCAGCTGCCACTGAAGATGTACTTACATTGTCCCAGCATCCTGCTCCAACATCTAAGGCTGGGCACACACCTTACAAGCATCGCAAGACTTTTGTCTTGCGATGGTTGTAAGGTACTTAAAAAAAACCGTACGATCTGCCTATCTTGCATAGGCAGATCGTACTTGCGATGATCGCAAGCCACGCCCCCTGAGGGGCGGGCTTCCGATGACCGCAATGCCGAACGGGCACAGCAGTCACATCTGTACGGACACACTTGGGATTCCCGCTGCAAGAATCTGTAGGTTCTTTCTGCAGGACTTTCCAGTCACCTGTGTGCAGGAGGCCTAAATCCTTATAATAATGTGGCGAACATGTATTTAAACATTTCTTGTGGAGTTCTCTCATAAGAAGAACAGCAACAAAAGCTGCTCTTACATTACAATATTTTGCTACTGTCTAATTTTTTGTGTATTAATTACAGGACAGATGGCTTTCAATGTCACCAATTGCAGTATTTAAACAAATACAGTGTGCAAGTGATCATATGAAAAGTTTTTTCCATTACCGCCTAAACAAAAAGATCCTGGCTACCATTCTGCTGGCATAAAAATCATTAGGGGGAATTTATCAAAACTGGAGCAGACAGAATCTGAAGCAGGAACCCATAGTAACCAATCAGCTTCTCTCTTTCAGTTTGTTGAGAGAAGCTTTGAAAATGAAAGATAGTAACTGATTGGTTGCCATGGGCAACTGCTCCAGATTTGGTCTGCTCCAGTTTTGATAAATTTCCCTCATTGTGTTATATTGTACAATCACAAGGCACGTGTTGTACTTTAGCCTGCTGAGAAAAAGATTCCAGAAATCCAATTACTTCTCACTTTTCTCCAAGTTTTATGGTTAGATTCTGTATTATCTCACATGCATTCAGATAAACAATTCAAACTAAATCAAGTAGACTGTACAACCTAATCGCTTTGCTTGTGGACATTTTTTTTGTTACTAAACAGTCTGATATTTTTCAGTAAATACATTCTGGTCATCAGGTCCTGTTTTCCTGTAATTACCACCACGCGGGCACCTCTAATAGGACACGTGGCCTATTAGTTGTTTACATTGGGATTATCCTTTGATGTACATTGTATTGCCTTTGTTCACACTCACACATTTTCTATGCAGGTATTTCCAGACATGATCTGACATTTTCAGTTTCCAAATCAGTTCTGGATGCTTCCTGCCCGTTGCTCTATTTTCCATATAGACATATTTCTCATGTTACCACAACCCGTTAATCTTACCGTTTGTTTTCGTCCACTTGGAAGAGCTTTAACGTTGAAGCTGACTGAGCATTGTAAGTTTAAATAAGGACAGTAGAGAAAATGCAAACAAGTACAAAATGGGGGAGAGGAGAATCTGCAGTGATGAAGTCACTGGCCTTTAAAGTGAAAACAGCAGTGCGATGACTTGAAAAGATCTTTATCGTTGTACGTCACAACCTCTGTGTTGCATTCCTTTCACTAAGATCTTTAAATGTATTTTCAGACATGATAGGTATTGGTTTACATCAGTTGGAAGGCTCCCTCTATACAGGGAGGGAAGACTCTTACAGCACACAAATTAAAATAACTACCATTCAGTCTTTTGAAGATTTTCCACCCGTCCAGAAGCTGTTTACCACAGCCCACTTCAGAACCACACTAATAACTTAGCACTTGGCCCTTACATCTTTTTCCACATAACTGCGTGGCCTCAAATTTGATATCCCTCACAGTGATTCTCAGCTCAAGTGTCCCATCTACATGCTAGTATCTAGGAAGGACAGGTATCACCTATTATTCATTTTGGAAGGTGAAAACAACAAGCAAGGCTAATTAACTTTTCATTTTATTGTGTAAATGAGATAATGAGCACTAGTTAAAGTGATATTAAAGGCAACATGTTTTTAAGCTGTTTCAATGTGCTAATTATATCACTTACAATGGGTGCTGCTCCCTGATGTTTAAACGTTTTAGTTTCCTCCAGAATCAGCTGGTCCCCTGAACACGGGCCCTGATATCCTGTTTTAGGGTGGCTCCTTCCCGTGGAGGGTCCAAACAAAGTGTGAGAGTTTAATTCTACTTTAAATAGTTTGAAGCTGAACTCCAGCTAGGTATAACAATGCCAAACAATGCAATTAAGTACCCATTAAAATTATTCAATGTATTTTAAACGCAACTTGTTTAAGTACATGAGTTTGGGTTGATATGAGCCTCATGTAATACTGAAACGGCAGGGATCGGAATGAGAGAAGGGATAGAACTGGAAACCTGTTAGGCTCTAGAATGATTAGAATGATGGTGGAACCCGTGCTGGAGGCGGGGGGAGGAGCGCTGCGGGGACCCACTAGAAAATGAGGAATTAAAAAGTTTTAAAGAAAAACATCCTCCAGCAAAGGAGGGTCCACTTAAAGGAAAAATGTAAAAAAAAATGAGGCTTTAATATCACTTTAAGCTCGCCACTAGCAGTACAACTTTGAGTGCAAAAAATGAGAATAAACCAAAGAGGGCAAAACATTTGCAGAATACACTTCAGCGTTTATGTGGATACGTTTGCAGACGTCTGGAAAACATCTTAAAGCAGAACTCCGGGTAAAAATTTTATGGGCTACCACCACGCTGCAAGGGGTTAGGTTTTCCTTTGTGTCTAGGATCAAAAATAAAAAAGTGATATACTCACCAATCCTCATAGCTGGCTTGCTCTTAGACTGGTCCCTGGAGCCTCTCTTCCCCTCCTCTGCAGCGGTCTAAGGTCCCTAAGTCATCACATTCTATACTTCGTGTATAGAATGAGATGACATGTATAAGGATGCAGAGGGACATTCCAGGGAGAGAGGAGGAGACAGACTGGAGGGGGTGCTGTCACAGCTGTCCGGCTCTGAGGATCAGGTAAGTATAACTTTGTTATTTTTGACCCAAGGCAAAAACGAGCACTTAACTCTTGCAGTGCGGGGGGGGGGGGGGGGATTAATAACATTTTCACCTGGAGTTGTTCTTTAAGGATTACATAGTACTGTTATTCATACAGATCTCTTCATCGAGCCTAAATGAGGCACAATTGTTGAGGAAATAGGGACAGGGGTATTTTCAAAGAAAGGAGAAGAATGATAGCAGTGTTTCCTGATACCACTGTCACATTTTGGCATACCGTTCCTTTAAACACTATGGCTTCTCTGTTCTCTGCTTTGTGACAACAGAAACAGATTTGATAATACAGTGACTCTTTATTGCAGCTCCCCTTCCTGAACCCTTTCTGCAATGCTTCCTAGCCATTTTGGTGGTGAGCGTGTGGAAAGGAAGGAGACTGGTACAATTGTCATTTATTTTTTGCTCTTTTTTTAAAGCTGAACCACATTGAGATGTAAAAACACCGTATAATGTAGTTAAGTATTTATTAAAATCGTTAAATGTATTTTTAAAGCAGAACTCCAGGCAACATTTGTATTAACCCTTGCAGTGGGGCTACCTCCTAAACAGCAAGGGCTAACTGCTCGTTTGTTCCTAGGTGGTAAAATTACAAAGATATACTCACCTGAAGCTCCGAGCTAGCCAGCTGCCACAGTGCTTCCTCAAGCCTGTCTCCTCTTCAGCTGCAGTGATGGAATGCCGCCTGTTGTCCTCATATCCAATACACAGGGGTCTATTCACTAAGCTGCCGAGGGCAGCCGAGTGAATGACCGATCTGAAGTGAAGTGAGCCGAACACTGTTCGGCTATTCACTTCAGGCTGGTACGGCTAATTTCAGCCGTACATTGGCTGAAATCAGCTGTACATCGGCTTGCTTCGAGTGGCTTCAGGTCGGCCGAACATGCTCAGCATGTTCGGCCGACCCGAAGTGATGCAAGTTGTCAGTCGGCTGCCTAAAAACCCCCAACTTTTCTGACTTTTCGATATACGACTCTCAGGGGTGTTGGCATCCTAAGCCTTGATCCAGGTCACTGTCTTTTGAAATCAAGGCAATAGTCTATATTGACTTAACCAAAAATCTCTTCTGCGGTGTCCCTACGTCAAGGTTTTTTTGTGTGACGTCAAAACATTTATAACCCAGATGTGGACCTGTGCTTTAAGGCTAGTTTCTGTGCACTGTAAATGTGAAAATTAAGGCAATGGTTGCTTTGATAACCTAAATTCACTATACGAATTTTAAGACTTTGAGACTCTTAGGGCCCAATCCCACCCAATGCATTTTGATGCATTTTTGAAAATCACAATAATAAATGCATACACACAAAACATTAGTGGTTTTCAATGGTTCACACCAGTGCATTGCATTTTGAAAAAATAGAGCAAGCTGCATTAAAGTAAATGCATGTAAACACATCTCTTTTAATAGAGATCTCTTTTACATGCATTTTTATGCGTTTCTGCTGCGGTTTTTGTGGGAATGAGCCATAAGAGCTATTTGAAACTTCTCTAAAGAACAAAAATGTGATATATTGGACTTTATCAGTCCTTAGCTTATTTTTTCTAAAATATTATTTACCCTGGTGGGTTTCCTGGTAACACACACCCTGTCCTAGACTGACACTCACTATACTGTATTTATGGAGGAGCAGTGTTTTTACCTTAGGGCAGAGCTACAGGCCACCGTCCAACCCCC
>NW_017306732.1:386254-404041 GCF_000935625.1 Nanorana parkeri
AGTCACCGGGCCCCCTCCCCCCCCCCCCCCCCCCCTTTCCCCACACACACACAAACAGGCAGATTCAACAATTTTTGTTTAAAGATGATATATTGCAATTTATCAGTTCTTAGCTTTTTTTCTATTTTTTCAGGGCTTTTATTCCTTTATTTTTCCCTGGCAATCCTCCTGCTAACACACATCCTGTCCAAGACTGACACTCACTATACTGTAGAAGAGCAGTGTACTGTGGAGTGTACTGTGTACTGTGGAAGAGCAGTGTTTTTACCTTAGGGCAGAGCTATAGGCCATACCCCCTACTGTTCTCCATAACATTAGAGGGAGGTGTTTTGTAATCCACAGAATCAACAGTTTTTTTTTATTTATTCTTATTGAATAGATATAACAAAATGTTAAATATACCAGATCAAAAGGGAGCAAATAAGAGACATTGTTAAGGTTTACATATAATGTAAGGACACCTGCTTCCAGTATCCGTGGCTTTTTGTTCTAGAGCTTTGCTTATTTTTCCAGAGAAAATGTTCTTCTCTCTTCTGTGCTGAAATAACCCAGATTTTATTTTACACATTTAAATATGAAATAGCTTTTGACCTGTGTCTCTCTGAAAACTATGTTGATGTCATCTGTGCCTGTGAAGTTGTTAGCACCGGAGTTAGTTCTATTTACACAATGAAATAATTATTTGATACAGATGTGGGTGTTGTACGTTTGTTTGTCTGTCAATATTTAGCTCTGGTTGTAACCTCAGCAATTTATTCCATGAAGAAAATTGCCTTCCTAACTAGCTTCTTGGTGTCGTTTGTTCCAACAAGTCAATGACATAAATTCATATTTGTCTCCCCATTCCCACAAATATTAGTGCAAGTAGTGCCCTGTTCTGTAATGGTAATTACACTTAATCACAGAGCTGCTAAACTTGTAATTGACTCACAAAATCCATTTCTAATTTGATCATTAAGAATTTTGAAACCCGCAATTGTGATAATAACATCAAAAAGCAACATTGGAAAGAAGACATTCTTGAGATGAGCAAATTTCAGTAATAATAATAAAAAAATACAAATTCACAAGTTCTTCACATTCTTAAGAATGTGAGAATGGCATTAGTGTCTAATGACCTCTAATGAGCATGCTTAATATGTCAGAGAACCTGTTGGAGAAATTTCTGTACTTGAGTTAAAGGGTTATTAAACCCTCACATGTTTTTGCATATATCTATCTATGGCTAGCAAGCAGTAGATATATGCAAGACGATTAAAAAAGAAAAAACTTTTTTAAAGGGTTAATACTTACCAGTGTCTTCGCCGTGCACTCCCGTCCGAACATCTGAAAATTTATCAGGTGGTCGCTAAGGATCTTGGGGCGGGCGCATGCACAGTTCAGATGTTCGGCCGGGAGATGAGGAGAGACACAAGTTAAGTCAATGGAGCAACGTGCACCTGCACAGACTCCGTGGAACATGAGCGAAGAGGAGGACAGAGGAGTCAGCGTTGGATCGGAGACCCGCAACAGCGCTGGAGGGACAGCTGAAAACTACAGGAAAGAAGAAGATGATCGGATTAAGAGGCATTATTTAAGTCCCTACACTAACATTGGGGGGGAGGGGGAAAAAGTCAGCCTTTAATTTCACTTTAAAGGTGCACTCAAGCTTAACAGAACAATTTTGCAAGCTTAGTTAACTAGCTAAGGCACTTAAAGTGGTTCTAAAGCCTCGGGTTTTTTTTTGCCTATATCTACTGCTAGCAAGCAGTAGATATAGGCAAAACATTTTAAAAAAAAGAACCGCTTTACTGCGCGCTCACGAGCCGAGAATCCGGAACTGCGGCCGCAAAGGATCTTGGGGCGGGCGCATGCGCAGTTCGGATTCTCGGCCGGGAGACGAGCAGAGACGCAAGGTAAGTCTATGGACGCGTGCACCCGCATGCAGAAATCGCTGGGTCAGAATTGCCTGCAAGCAGAGAGGAGTCAGCGCTGGATCGGAGAGCCGCCGCACTGCTGGAGGGACAGATGAAAACATTAGGAAAGAAGAAGAAGATCGGATTAAGAGACATCATTTAAGGTAAGGGAAAAAAATGTATCCTTTAATGTCACTTTAAGCATCTTGATATTCTGTTATCTAGTGAACAGTGGAACTCAGACTGGGAGAGAGCTAAGGCCTGTTGCTAAAAGTGATATTAAAGCAGAACGGTTTGTAAGCTATTTCAAATGCTGATTAAATTACTTCCAATGGATGCTGTTTCTTGATGTTTAAATGTTTTAGTTTTCTGCAGAATAAGCTGGTCTCCTGAGCACTGGCCCTGATATCCTGTTTAAGGATGGCTCCTTTCCCCGGCAGGGTCCTATGAAGCCAACCTTGTGTGTGCTAGTAAGCTTCATGTGTCTCCACAAAGACACAGGTACAGCAAGGCAAGCCACTTCACTGCTCTGTGCTCCCCACTCCTTTCTTCCTTTTCCCTTGTCCCAGCTATAAGACAGACAGCTGCTGTAGACAGCTCTGTTCCTTGTGATCTTTTATTGAACAGGAACCTTATTAAGTATGGTTCTGTTTGCTCCAGTAGGGGGAAAAAAAACTTCCATTCCCCTAAGGCAAGCAGATATTCTCTGATCAACATTCCACAGTTTAATTAAAAATATTAATACCGTATTATATTCTGTGCATCTAGAAATACATCCAGTCGTTTTTAAACAATCTAAAGAACTGGATCCTGTGGGAATCTATTTGACATTTTTGCCACCCTTACTGTAAAGAAGCCTTTTCCATAAAAAGAGCATACAATTGTGTAGCTTTCTGACAAATTAGTCCGTCCAAACCTTGCAACACATATCATTTGCAGGTTTTTTTTTTTTTTTTTGGTTCACAGGAATGCTTTATTTGTCCAAGAACTGGTTTTCTTACGTCCAGTTTAAGATATGAATTACGCTGAGTCCAGTGTGAATCACTTAACCTGCTTCATTGTTATGTATTTGTTTAACTGAGTCAACAAGGAAAAATCTGATGGGTGTTAGTGGTGCATAGATAATATCAGAATAATAGCTATGGATTATTTTGTTCTTTGTAAATACCCAGCAAAGACATTGCTTGTCCATTTTCACTGCAATCAATAATACCGTCCAATTGTAATCTTTTAAACTTGCACAGTTTGTCTCATAACCTTGGACGTCCAATAAGATATTGAATATGACAGTTCTAAAAAAAAGTAGATATGGATTTAATTATATTTATTTTTCTGTTGCAAGATTCTGCGAAGGCCCTACCATTAGTGTGTATATGGTTTAGCATAGGGGAAGACAAAATTGATGTTATTTTGCACAACTCATTGTGATGTAAACTCTGATCCAATAAATGTACCTTGTCACCATAGCGCAATTGAGCTGCTCCTAATTCAATGAAAACAACCATTTCTGTCATCTATATTATTCCTTTCTCAACATCCCCAGAACATATTCTGTGGCATTATAGACATTTTAAGCTTAAAGTTCTGAAAGTTTTTAGCAGGCACTGCCTGCATGTACCCCTGTATTTATTTATTACAGGTACTTACAGTATATATCACTGATAATTTATGCAGTGATTTACATACTGCCCATTCACATCAGTACCTACCATTAAGGAGCTTACAATCTAAGGAATAGTGATGGGCCGAACAGGCCCGAGTTCGGTTCGTATTCGAAAGTCCGAAAAGTTCGAACTCAATGCAAGTCAATGGGTGTAGAACTTTCAAAAACGATTGTCCCCTTAAAAGGTCTGATATGCAAGTTATTGGCCATAAAAGGTGTATGGGGATTCGGGTACTGCATTAGGGGACAGGAATTAATGAAAAAAACGTTTTTAAAGGAGCAGTTATTTTAACATCACTTAAAGGGTAAGAATAAAAATGAAAAATTCCTTCAAATATCGTGCCTGGGGGGTCCCCTTAACCTGCCTGTAAAGTGGCGGATCTGTACGATGTATAGAACCTGCTGCAGCAAAACTGACATTTCTAAAGAAAAAAAAAATGACATTTTTTTGTTACTCTTAAAGCGTGCAGTACCCCCTCCCAAACAATACCACACCCTTTAGGTCTGGTAGGAATGTTAAGAGGGACCAAATTTTGTTTTTTTTTAAAGTGTTGGGTCCCCCACGAAATTCCCAACCAGACCCTTGATCCGAGCATAGGCCTGGCAAGGCCGGAAAGTGGAGGACGAGCGAGCCCCCCCATTTGGGAGGGTGTCCCCATGCCAATGAGGACAAGGGCCTCTCTTCCCCACAAACCTGGCCCAGATGCCACCCCCCCCCCTGTGAATGAGTAAGGGGTACTTGTACACCTACCCATTCACTAAAGGGTTAAATAAAATTATTATTAAAAAGTCCAGACATTTGATAAAATCCTTCATTTGGGAAAAAAACAAAAGACATGTTTTTGACAAGTCTTTTATTTAAAAAAAAAAAGGGATCCACCAACGTAATCCAGGGTCAATCACCGCGTCCAGTGTTGTCCACGACGACGACGAGACTAAATAAAAAATTAAACAATAAAAAATAAATAGAAATAATAATAATTTAAAAAAAATTATGACCGCTGTCCCGTCCTCTCCCCACGGACTCCCTCCGCATAATGGCATTTTGACAGATGCCGGCAAAACATAAACAATTGGGCGGAGCTAGTTGTGATGGCTAGCTCCGCCCAATTGTGAAGTTTGACGTCATCTGACAGGTGAGCCATGATTGGGCAAAGTCATCATGACTTTGCCCAATCATGGCTCTAACAGAGTACTGTGGTCAGGTGCAAGCCTTTACCCAATTAGAGCTGCAGAGGGCGCATTGCCTCGTGGGATGTTGTGCGGTCGAACAGACCGGAAAACATCCCACAAAGTTCTTCCGTTCGGCGAACGCTCAAACCAGCGATGTTCGAGTCGAACTCATGTTTGACTCGAACATAGCGCACATCCCTACTAAGGAAAAGAAGTGTTAGGACTACAGGACACCTGCCTCTTCCCTTCTCTCCATAACATGGCAGGGATGTTTCTGTAGGTCACAAAGGAGATTTAGGAACACTGTTAGGGGCTCATTCACACGGCCGTGCACATCCGTACAGCGTGCATGTTGTGGACACAGACAGTGTGCGTCCCAATGCGGGCACCCAGACTTGCACAGATGTCTTTGCACGGACCTGCATGCCTTACAGATGTGCACGCCTGTATAAATGAGCAATAACTGATATCAATACAAACAGATATAAGAAAATTGCATGGTATATTCAACATGTATGTGAACTCTAATAAAGAACTTTTCTTGTATGCTCCATTTTGGTCTGTAAAATGTATACTGTTAAAGGGGTTCTGTTATATCTTGTGGATAAGTGCACAAAAAAACCTGTTGATCCTGCCAGAAACCTAGTGAGCTTATTCCCTCTATGTTATCAAGATGAGGAAAGTGGAGGGGTTCTGTAGCCCTGATACACTTCCTGTCCCAGGGCGTACAGTATAGTGTTTGAGCAGTGTCACCGTAGGACATAAAATGTGTTACTTGCAGAATTATCAGGTGACATAAAGGGAAATAAGACGAAATATGAATGCTGCCACCTGCTGCAGTACGGTACATTTTTATTCTTGGGTTTATCTGTAACAGATCAAAATGTTGCGAAAAGAGGAAGTTCCCAATTAAAGTTTACATACACTTGAATGTGTAATGCTTGTTTATTTTGCATAAATATTTGGATGTGATGTGATGCGCTGGGCATATTTGTTGCAGGCAGGTTTGCATTCATAAAAATACCTTTAGTCATGTTTCCCATCATAGATGAAATACCTTTAGTTGTCACTTTCATCTTGCACTTTGTCAAAATGTTGATTCATAACTCTAAATAAAGCTTTTATTGGTTCTATAGATGAATATCAGCTGTGTTGTTCTTTGCTTTGTCCAGTCGACCGGCTTTAAGACAAAGCTCATAGTCACGCTAAATGGTAAAGTCACATTAAATTGTAGCTGTGTGGGGCAGGAAACATACGGGGCACTGCTAAGAGGTCAGTCACCTACCAATAGAATAATAGCTGGGAGCACGAATGGGATAGTAGCAGATGTTGCTTAAGGAATCAGAAGGGCGTTTTTTAAGCTGTGTGCTAAGAGCTTGTCTGTCAGTTGTGGAGAAGGCAGGCAGAGCCGTACAGCTTATCTCAGACACTGGATTGTACAGAGCAGCAAGCTGACGCTTTGTCAAGCTCTCCCTATTTTTGTTTTATTTGCTGCATAGGATAACACTGTGAATTGCCTTGCTTTTGACAACACTGAAAGATAAATGTACCTTCCGATGGATGTTATCTTTTGATGTATTTCACAATAATTTTACGGAGATCTCAGGGAATAATTGAAAATTAAGACTTTTATGGAAGAGCCATGGGACCTGCCAACAAGTCTTTTTATGGAGAGTTTTATATACATGCCACGACAGCCAGAAGTGTGCAGTGAGAAAGAGCAAACTGCTGCGTGGATCAGGAGCATCTCTTGCCGGAGAGGAATAAAACGGAATTTGTGACTGAAGACTCGAGATACGGGCTTAGTTCTGCTGGATTTTGCTGCCATGGCTTTGGATAATGATATATTTTCAGATTTTCTAGACCTAGGGCTGTGCATCATTGGCTGCAGAGACTCTATTTTGCAAGCAGTTTAAATGGATTACGGTTAATCAATTACCTGCACAGGACTGGGAAATCTGTGCTGCTTATTTATCTGGATGCTTTCATGTGTGATTTTCCTAACATGGACCATAAACCACGTGCTCAAATGGCAAATGTTATTTACCAATCTTGCCAGCCACCTGGCATCGATACCTATTGTGGATAATGGGCTTACTTTGGCACTTTACACTTTAAAAGAGTTTTGAATATTAGAATTGTGACTCTTTTCAAGGGACCTTATGTATAATGTTATGTTTGCGCACTGTTTCTTTAGGATTTTACCAGATTTTGTAGCAGTTTATGTATTGTCTGTTGCCTCTCACTGTTAGAATATGGGCAAGCCTTTAAGCAGGCCAGATTGTTTACGACAGAACCCACCATGTGTTGGGAAGGTGGAGGAAGAGGATTTTAACATTGAGGATTGTTACGTCCCTCAGAGGTCTATTTATGATACGGTCCGGCTAAATGAACAGATTGACTCTGGTAGTAAAGGCAGTCTTTCCTCCAGGCATTTTACAGATCGCACCTTACCTTATAGCAATAGAACACTGGACAGCAGCACTCTGTGCAGCAATGGTGCCCTTGCCTGTAACAATGAGTCCAGAAACCGTGACAATGAACCCTACAAACTGGATGAAAAAATGATCTATGATGCATTAAAATTAAATAGAGAAATTAACCGCCCTGGGGGTTTACCCAGAAGTAGGAATAAATCGGAGAAGAGGGAAAACCGACGGTCCTGGAGGATTTTTGTACCGGTAAACATTGCAGATTATGTCAGTCGGAGTGAAAGCCCTTATGTGGAGAGTCCTGCATCTGATACATTAAATTCCTGTAAAAAAGAAACACATTCCCTAACATCAGAGGATGACTCTGGTCTGTGCAGTCCACATGCTGAAGGAGATGATAAACCAGAGGCAGCAGCTATAGAACAAGAGGAGCAACACGTTGGCTTGACTTGTGTAGACAGTAGTGACATGGTGGGCAACTTATTGTCAGGGATCTCTAACTGTGGCCAGCACTCTCCCTTCCTGTTATATGCCAAAGTACAGAGTGACTTAGATTTCAGCCTAATGGCATGCAGCAGTACTGATTCCAAGAGCCCCGAATTCTACAGTGCCCTTAATTCTGATGCAGATCTAGATAGTGAATGCTCTAACCCTGGTGAGGGGTATGTGAATCTGGAGGATAGCTTTAACTTGTTTGAGGAAGAAGAACATAGGCATAATAATGACCAAGGCAAAAAGAAAGGCAAGGTAGGGAACATGTCAAATAATCTGGATGTTTACAATGCAATGAACTCTGACAATGCTGGATATTATGACCTGGTTTTTCCTGTGCCTGGTCACAAGCAGCCCAAGATGGCACGTGCAAAATCCTGGGGTATTCTGGGTTCTCCATCAAAGCAGAAAGCTTTTGTGGTGCATCCTAAAACTATCCCTATGAGGGATAAAAGCAAAATGTGGACCAAAGAATCCAAAAGAGGAAAGAAAACAATATGCAGCCCATCATCAAAGGTATGACATACTCATGCATACATCACATATTTGGCTAATGAATAAAGAAATGCTTCATTTTCAAGCAGAGCAAGTGTAGGTGTATCTTGTATACCTTATAATATGTAAAGACTTGAGCTGTAATTAGGGCCATCGTGTGGCACGTAGCAGTTATTTTCGGTTAAGTCTTCAGATGTCAGGCAATCCACATGTGAAAGTTCAGCCACTACTACATCAGCTTAGCTGTTAAACAAATGTCTGGACAGGACTTAGAGACATTTCTAGCAGACGGTGAATGTTTAGCAGGATACACATGAGAAAGGTTAGTTGGTCACTATTTAAGTGGCAGCAGTGTAAAATGTTGATTGCTGCCAGCTGGCTCTGAAAGTACTTATTGTCCTCATGGCACAATGCACTCTTTATTAAAACAGTGAGATAGTGAGGCAATTTCACTGCCTTATTAGACAAACTTGGCAACTTAGCTTATATAATATAGTGTAAAGAACAGTAATAGGCACCCCATTAGAAATTGTTTGCCCATACCCTGTTAGTGAAAACTGATTTCTGATTGGTTCCTGGGTACTACTGCACATCATGGTTCTATGCACAGTAAGCCGTGATATCTGAGCTCAGTAACAATATCCTGCATAACTTAATATGCTTTCCAATTTATTGTGCTTCTTCTACACCTACTTGCACACCATTGCTACCTGGATCTCTAGCTTTTCTAGGATACCACACATTGTTTTCCTGGGGCTTTGTCTTGTAATAGGGGTCTTGACATGGCATCGTGTTCCAGTCATAATTTAGAAAAAAATCATTTTAGATAGCAATAGGTCATAAAGCTCAATACCTGTATTTGTTCCGCAGGTATTTGTGAATGTAATTGCTTTCATAGATTTAAGGTACATTTTTTTTTGTACATGTTCAATAGCCATGTGTGATCTAAATTTTATCCAGGGGTGTCCCTAGCATTTTCGCCACCTGAGGCAGAGGTAGGAATGAGGGCTGGCGGTGCACATTCTGGGGTTGTAAGGGGGGTTGTGCAGGTGGTGCACGCCTACAGAGGTTAGTGGCCTCTGTATCATCCAGCTGTGGCTGGTGTCCCTCCCGGTAAATAGTTTCCAGGAGCTGGGCGGGACGCTGGTCAGAGTGTCCCACTCTGCTCCTGGCAACTAGTGACATCAGTGGTTGCCAAGAGCCGGGCAGGATGCCAGAGTATTCCAGGATGCTAAGAGCTGGGCGGGGTGATGTGAATGGCCTTTACACATCTCACCACCTGGCTTTTAGCAAGCTGGGAGGCCCTGACTGGAAAGGAGGCACACTGCAAACATTGTGCGGCCATGCAGCTCTGCCTGCCGCCCCGGCATCTCTTTTGTGACCAAAAGAGATGCCAACTGAGGCAACAGCCTTAGGCTGCCTCATTATAGGGACAGCCCTGATATTATCAATTTACATTAAAGTTTTTCAATAATAATATACTTATATTATATGAATAATATGATATTACAGTGCGTAACTATATGTGTGTAAGGGGGCAGCCATATTTGTACTGGGACACAGTGGTTGTATTTTACGACTCCTTTTCATAGTGCAAACAGTGTAGTGTATACCCTTTGTGGCTGATATAATTATCTCTACAGTCCAGGAATGAACTAACCCACTAAGAGGTCCATCTAGTGGTTGGTCTGCAAAAAATAATTGCTTTAAAGTGATGACTGCAAAAATAATTTACATGATGTGCTCCTTGAAAATGCACTCCAATTTCCTTTCCAGAAAGTGACTAACATAACATACATCCTACCCTTCACTGGTTGCAATAAATGATGCATTGTGCAGTGTTATCAGGGACTTTTGTAATACATGGCCCTTGGCCATTTGTAAACATTGGTGGTACACAGTTTAACAAGTGATTGATAAAAATGACTTATAGAATAAAGAAAAATAACTTTTCTCCTGCTGGGTATTTAGCTCTACTAAACACTGGACTGGGCTTTTAATAGTAGGTGTTTCTGCTTCTTGCCAGCATTTTGCTAGCACATAAGCTTCCTTTTTTAAGCATTTGTTTTATGTTATCAGATAATAGGAATGTTACAGTGATATTGAGTAAACACCTCAATCGGCTAATATAGCTACTGTTCTTACCTTTATGATAGAAAGGTAATTTTACAAAAGTTGATGGACCCAGCCACTCTGGACTTAAACCCCTTTGTTAATCGTAGGCATTGTACATGAATACAAACAACTTTATATTAGCTGGACATGCCCAAATACCTTGGATATAGCATGGAGACCATGGTTAACAATACAGATGCACTGGAATACATTTTTTAGACTGAAACCAAAATTTAAAAATGTGTCAGGCTGAAACCGAAAATGACTTTTTTTCTGCAGCCCCTGTTATGAATGAACAGGAATCCTCAATACTGAGCTGCTCCTGTCCGTTCATAAACTGAGGAGATAATATAAGTTACTATATCCACAATCATGAATGAACAGACTGATATAGAGCACTTTCTATTTAAACATAATTGGGGACACAGTAACTAAATAAAGTAAGCTCCCATTTATCCGGCATCCATGGGGTTCGGTAGGTGCCGCACAACTGTAGCTTCTGGATGATTGAGAGTTAATATGAACGCTCAAGCAGCCACTCTACGGAGCGCCCCCCTTCCCTCCCGCGGCCCCATTCACCAGCTGGCTAGCTTCCACAGCCGACAGGTGAATGTCCGCAGCAGGGAGCAATAGCCAAACTGCTATTGGTTATTTCAAATTGTAACAGCCAATAGCAGGTTGGCTATTGAAACCCTGCCCACTGAGCAGAGTAGAGGACCTGAGAGAAAACGTTTTGTCTTAGGTCCGCTCCTCTGTTTGGTGGGCAGGGTTTCAATAGCCAGCCAGCTATTGGCTATTGCAATTTGAAAAAGCCAGTAGCAGGCTGACTATTGAAACCCATTGTTTACATTCTCCTGCTGACCGCGGAATCTAGCCGAAGGCCAGCAGCAAAATGTAAACAGAGAATTTCGTTAGCAACTATATCAATTTAGTTGCTGACAACATTTTGTAGTCTCCCATTTTTATCAAGCAACAGCAAAAAAAAATAAAAAATCACGGACATAATACACTGAGTGGCCAGATTATTATGACCACCTGACGTTTGTAGGCAAATTAGCTATAATTAGCTATAATTTTGCGCTGAAGTTGCCAGACCATTATAAATAAGGAAGCAGGTTGTTTACCACGACAGTAGAAGTGATTTTTTTCTGAAGATATGGGTAAACAACGCAATTTAACAGCCTCTGAACGTGGGATGATTGTTGGCGCTCGGAGCCATGGAGCGAGTATCAGCAAAACAGCAGAATTCGTTAAATGTTCAAGAGCAGCTGTAGTTAAAGTGTTTAAAGACTGAACTGTCAGCGGAAAATCTGGGTCTGAATGTGCGAATTGTGGCCGTCAGGGACTAGTCAATGTTAGGGCAGAATGGAGAGTGGCAAGACTGGTACAAGACAACAGAAGGGCAACAGTGCAGTGTCAGATTCCTCGCATCACCTTTCAACATCTCGTGGAGTCATCTCGTGGCCCAATGAAGTACTTATGGGGTGGTCATAATAATCTGGCCACTCAGTGTATATCCTCAATTTTATTTTGCCGGTTGCTTGAGAGTGCTGGTTGCTTGAATGCCCGATAATGGGGAGCTTGCTGTACTATGTCCTCAGATATTTACAAACATTTTGTTTGGGCAGTACATGGAAGGATCAGCAAATATTTCACATATTTGCTGATCCTCTCTGCTCTCCATCCTAAACCGCTGACCCTGTCACTTTTGACAGCTTCTCTCTTCTCCACTGGGCACTAACAGATGGATTGGTGCGGTGTCCTCTTCATTCTCCGCTGCCTCTGCTGACACAGGTGGGGGAGAGCAGCGGGGATCAGAGGGGACACAGACTGGTGCCCAGCAGGGAGGAAAGAAGCTGCATCGCATTTTCCCTAGTTAATAACAGTTCCGACCTTGATATAAGTTTTGAACCACCGTTATTAGGGTTTTATGCTAAGAAGTGCTGAAAGTGTGTTAATCTATTTCAACCTCTTAATAATACAGTTTTGTTGAGGGGAGTAGGCAGAGACAAGTGTGTGAATGTGAGAATGAGTGGGAGAATGCTTAGCAGTGCATAATGCAGAGAGTACAGGGGTCGGAGGGTATAATGCTGAGAGTGCAAGGGTCGGAGTGTATAATGCTGAGAGTGCAAGGATCATGGTATGTAATGCAGAAAGTGCAGTGGTCATGAGTATGTAATGCAGAAAGTGCAGGGGTCATGAGTGCTTAATGCAGAGATTCCTGGGGTCAGGAGTGTGTAATGCAGATAGTTCAGGGGTCAGGAGTGTGTAATGCAGAGAGTGCAGAGGTCCCCTCGGCTGAGCCATGTAATTGAAGCCAAGCAGGAGCTTCCCTCAGCTCTTTTGCATCACTGTGCAACACAAAAAAATTGTCAGTGGCGGCCGCAACACCCTCTGGGTGTCAACACCTGGTGTAGACCGCACCCCCCTGGGTACACCACTGCCTTTTGGTGCTCATGAGCCTGTAACCATAGTATCTATGGTATGTGTTCATGTTCTGTTTCCAAATCTCTGACAGGTACAGTTCACTCACTAAAGGATTCAATGAACTTATCACAATCATACTTAGCAAGCTCCAATGGAAAATTATGCATTGAATGCATGTACACAAATGCTTCAGGTGCAGTCCTTTCCACCACATTATACTGCTGATTACAATTATAAAACAGAACATGCAACATATTTTTTTACAATACAAATTCAGATGATTTCCATGTTCATGTTCCATGTAATCAGAATAATGCATGTATTATTTAAATGTTTTATTATGCATGCATGTATGTGAGATAGGGACCTAAGCTCCTTCAGGACAGGGACTGATGTGAATGTGCAACTATGTAAAGTGCTGCATAAATTGCCGGCGCTATATAAATACCACAAATAAATAAATGTATTTTATTCATGATAAGGCAGTCCTAAAGTGCAGCAATTTTAAGTGGACAGCTGCAATTCATTACTGTAGATTCTTTCAATGAAATTATCTTCATGTGGTATAAAGCGCAATCTAATATATAGTAGGCCTGGATAATCCTGTATTTGTTCTTTCATTTATTAATTGCATTCACTAACCTGATATCTTCTCCCCTTTAATATCTCAGTCCTGTTCATTATCCTTACATTTACAAATATCAATACATCCCAGGCCCTCCTGGAATAATACAAACTTTTTTAAAGGGACAGCTTAGTATTAGCTTTGCAGTAGTCCATGTAATCTTGCTTTGCTAAAGCATAAATCGTCTTCAGATATATATGTACAATATAACAAAAGAAGGCTCCAAGGTTCTTCTACATAGCCAAATAAACATCAGATGTATGGGAGCCAAACAGTGTTACAGTATTCAGCTTTTACTTTGGACTAGCATAGGCTTTCTCCTTTCCAAATAGTCTGACTGTTCAGATAATCAGCTCTTTGTCAGTGTTACCCATTTATAAGTAACAAACCTGCTTGTTGTTACTTGTCTGCCTCCAAACAATGTCCTCATTAGTCATTCAGCTCCTGGGACCAGGTTTCTGCCTTACCCACCATATTTTTTACATTTCTTCCCTCTCTAAACCTAGTCTGGTTTCTCTAATAATAGATGTTTTATCCAACCAACAACCGGTTACATTAGTGGAGTCTAAACTATTCACATAGGACTACTGCAGTCTACCTCTATTACACTTCTTTTATCTTCTTTTTTTTCCTCTTTTATCACCTTCACTATTGCCTTTTAGTTTGTGTTACTGTGGAATTCTCCTTTAACTTAGTGAATTGAAAAGAATACCAAATCACATGCAAGGAAATAGAAATAAAAAATTATTTTGGATGGAATGAAATATTTTTATGATGGAAGTCAGCAGAGTTTCGCCCTATTCCCTAAGCTAAGGGAAAATTCCCTTGCGAAGGGAACATCCCTTAGTAAATCGGCCCCTTTGCATGAACAAAACAGTCTTTTTTATAAGGTAACATATATTCCTTAGCACTGACAACATTATTCACTGTCTGGATGAAACATTGACTCCAGATACTCTCATAAGAGTGGAAATTCCAAGTGGACAGTTTACTTGACTAGCAGTGGTGTATTTTCATGTTATCTCATGTATGTTTGGAGATTAAAAACCAGCCCACTCTACTCATTGTTTCATTGAGCCTGTCTTTATAGAAGCTCAGCAGAAAAGCATATGTTAGACTGACAAGACCTAATAAGGAAATAAAACACAGGTGAATGGAGGTGGAAACTATGTCTCAGTGATGAGACATGTCATATTCTACAAATGAATTTGGAAAAGCTTTACAGAGTTAAAGCAGTAGAAAACTCTCAAACTTTTTTTCAATATTGAATCCAGATCAAACAAAAATACATTGGCCAGCAAAGTATTTCTTTCCATTTATGCCCAAACACTTACAGTCATCATGTTTCCAAACAGCTGACTTCTATCTCTGCTCACCTTCCCTGAACTTCCTGTCCAGTACAAGATTACAGGAGACAGTACAGTCTCTAGCACCTGTATAACTACTAGAGGGGTGCAGGGAGGAGGGGAGTGACTTGCTTTCTTGTGCCTCTGTGTTTGTGGAGACACACACAGCTTACTAGCACACACAAGGGTGGTTTTTTAGGACACTGCAAGGGAAAGGAGCCACCCTACTGCAGGATAACAGGGCCGGTGCTCAGGGGACCTGCTGATTCTACACTTTCAAAACTAAAACTTTCAAACATCAAGGAGCAGCATCCATTGTAAGTGATTTAATCAGCATTTAAAAAAGCTTAAAACCTTTTGACTTTAATATCACTTTAAGGCAAGACTAAGCTAAGAGTTGACAGATGAATGGATTTCCTGCACTTCTGTTCCCAAAATAGTAGTAACATATTGTTACAGCTTAAAGCAGATAAAGTGGTACCTCGGTTTACAAACGCTTCTGTTCGTGTACAATTCGGTTCGCGAACAGGCAGTTCAGCAAAATTTTGCTTCCGTTCGCGAACTCGACTGCAGCCATTTTCCCTGCTGTGACACATGTTCATGGCTTCCTCTAGTCAGTTTGATTTGGTTCACGACCAAATCGGTTCGCGACCAGAATCGCGGAACGAATTAAGTTTGTGAACCGAGGTACCACTGTATACAGTAGGTATCACACCGTCTACATCTGTTATGCTACTTTTATAAAAGCATGTGCTGTGATACAAACTAATGTGTCTCTTTGGGGTAGGCAATATCCCTTCAGACTTTCAGTCGGAAATAACTTGGAACTGTTTAAAATATAGTCACTAAAAATTACACACATAATTGTATTATATACGTAGGTCATCTATCTATCTATCTATCTATCTATCTATCTATCTATCTATCTATCTATCTATCTATCTATTTGTCTCACTATCTATCTCACTATCCTATCTATATGTATTGTAAATGTAATCTGCAATTCTGAAGTGAACAAAAACCCATCAGCACTGGCTGTTAGCAATATTGGGCAATAGTCTACCCATATATGATGATGCTCAGTTACATTTTCTGACCACTGGTGCACTAGTGATTGGGTGGGTTGAAAATGTTAATATTATTCAATTTTCAATATTAGTAAATATTCAGTTTACCTGTTCTGCTAAAGCAGGGATGAGTAGAGATCATCAAATCACTGCCTCTCAAGCAATGATTGGAAGATTATCCAACATACATGGGATAGTAGATGTGCATGTTGGGTAAAATTAGATTAGTCAGAAGGTGTCATTACTGTATGGTGAATGATCAGATTCCCATGTGTATGGTTAGATTTAGCATAGGCAGAATCCTGATGTGTTAGATATAACTGTCTTGACTCCCATAAAAAAGTGAACTCCTTTTGCTTTCCCCATTAATATTGATTGTCGTATTGTGAATACATGACCCCAAGAGCAGCTGGTTGATATGGAGGATGTCTGGCTTGCCAGGGGGCTAGCTAAGCCTATATTACTCTTGAGGCTTTATAAGCATACCCAAATCATGAATTAGATAGCTATAAAGTGCTGCTGTTACAAAAGACCTCACATCTTGCTTTAGGCAGGCAAAGTGTGGTAAAGTTAAAGCAATTAACCTTTGTGGCATTAGGGTCATGTGTTACTGCATGTTAAGCCCCATGTCTGTTTTATTGCTCCTTTCTGTTATCAAAACAAACCTGCTCAGCTAGACTAAAAATAGATGTCATTTGAAACTATGATATCATATGTGTTCCACAAAAGAAAAAAAATATCCATAGCTGCTGAGAAAAGATTGCTATCAATCCGTGAACATTTGCAGAATCTTGTAAGCACATTTTCACAGATTGATAGCAATTTTTTTTTCTGCAGCTATGAATCTTTTAATAATGACCCATAAGCATTACATTTTGGAACATAGGCTGCCCTTACAACATGTTTATGGTGGCCATACACCAGTAGAATGCAAGGTCTAATTGATGTTCATGTTTGACTATAGTGACAAGAAAAATCGAAGGAGCAGGATGAAAATTTTTCTAACTGTGAATGTGATTTCCGTTCGGTAAAAATCATGCACATTGTAATGCACATGTGCTAGGTACAAAAGAAACCAGTTTAATTAAAGGAGAACTATGGGGTTAAAGGAGAACTATGGGGTCAGTGTTTTTCCCCATAGTTCTCCTTAGGGTAACGGGAGGACACAAACTAGCATCCTCCCGTTACCCTAAGCTCAGTATACCGCGAGCTACAGCTCGCGGTATACTGAGACGCCGGAAGTTACAGGTCGGCTAGAACTATTAGGTGAGTGAAAAGCACTCACCTCATAGTTCTCCTTTAATACATCTGGGATTTCATACAAGTAGCAGGTCTGAATGAACATTTTAAGGGCTTTCAAGTGAAATTGATTGGCTCAATGATGGAAAGATTGAATGCTACAGAGAACAACAACAAATGTTCAATCTAAATTCTAATAGTGTATGGCCAGCTTAAGACTATTTTGAAAGAAAAATTTACATAGTTCTGCCCAACTCTATAGAAGCTATTGTTTTTATACTCTGCATTACTGATAACCAACTAGACTGTGACAGCTGCAGGTAGTATAGAACAGTGGTTCTCAACCTTTCTAGGGCTGGGACCCCTTGGTAACATTTCCCAAGTTGTGGTGACCCCCAACAGTAAAATTATTATTTTTTACATTTTTATTTATCTTGTTAAATTTTACTTTTTATCATTTTCATTTTATTGTTTACTTTTTATCACTTTTTTATTTTTTTTCTATTTACTTTTTTCATTATTATTTATCTTATTATTTTTAAATGTTTTACTTTTTAGCTATTTAAAATTTTTATTTATTTTATTTTTTACTTTTGTTCACTTAACTTTATTGCTATCACACAGGAGCTAACAACCCCCTGTGTGATAGCATTTGCAGGTGACGGGTTCTCTTTCAGCTTTCCCGTCTCACTGTTAACACAGAGCAGACCGGAGAACAGAGGTTCTCCAGTCTGCTCCCCGCTCTCCATCCTGAAGTAATTTGCCATAGTCCTGGGTCCCATGGAAGAGTGGGGGACCCTAAAAACCACGGTAGGGAT
>NW_017306732.1:404088-420962 GCF_000935625.1 Nanorana parkeri
AAAAAAAAAAAAACACTTGCCTGCTCTCTGTTCCTCAATGGCTGCGGCTGATGCAGCAACATCTGGCAGCAAGAGAACTGGCACTGCTGTTCTCCTCCTCTCACCTAGAGCAGCAGATGGCACTCATCAGGGGGGTGCAAACCACAGGTTGAGAACCACTAGTATAGAATATAAGGCTCTAAATAAATATCATTGTGTATCCATACTAAAAAAAACAGCAGTTTTAGAGGAATAGTTGGGCTTTGTGGTATAAAGTAATGGTCTAGGGCTTTTTTATTGTGCTTAAATAAAGCCCCATTTTTCAGCTTTGTAATGGAAGTGATGATATATAAATACCTGCTTTAGAAGGCTCTGCTTTGCGTTACAATGGATAATTGAAAGGGTTTTATTTAAAGCAGAACTAGAGCCAAAACTTTTTTAGTTTTGGGTAAAGTTGGTGGTGGTTATTTTTTTTGCCAACCATATTCCATTTAATAGATGTCCCTTCACTTCCTGTCCCATGGCCACTACAGGATGTGAGCGGAAATCCCTCCAAAAAGAGAGAAATGCCTTGTGGTCAGCAGGATCATTAGAACTAGTTTCCCATTTGGAAGATTTCCCATCTACTCCACCAGTTCTAGTGACAACCCAAGATTTGGAATTTTTTTCTCACGTTATTTTTCACTGATAACGGTGACCAGGACAAATGGGGGGGACTCTCCCCAATGGACACACACACAGCAAATAAAACGTGGCATGTATTATAATCCTTCTCCACTCTATCCAAAACAAAAAGGTTTTGGCCTCTGTTGCACATTTAATCTATCCATAACCTGGTTACCCCTTCTTAACTATCCTGCCAAAATAAATCTAGGTCAGGAGGAAAGACCAGGTTTATACATCCTGTCCCCATAGGTCAGCTGTTTTGTGTGGATGGCACTGGCGGGCATGACTGCAGGCCAGAGCCTTTCACTATACATGGAAATGTGGTACAGACAACAGGATGTTGAGTGTGGCAGCATTTTGTGTGCCACCCCTGCCGTTACCCCACTACATATGTGGGCTATACAAAAAAACAGTGCTGTTAGAAGGTGTGATGCAATGTATGCTAAACCTTTGTCTATTCTTTTCACAGTGACGCTTAAAATTAGTATCCCTACTCTTGTAAAAATTCCCAGTGCACCTAGTGAACCCCTATACAAATATTAGGGAGAAAATGCACCCTGGGTACAGTCTATGAAAGCTCATTTTCCTTCTTTCTCATTTGCAAGGTCTTGCTAGTTCTGTTTTATAAGTAGGTTTTGCTAATTTTCTTTTAATACAGTACATTTTAAGGTTAGCACAAACTCTATTTTAGGAGAGTATTGTAGGGCAGACATTTGTGAATACACAAACTCATTTTATTTTACTATGTGCTGACCTCATCTGGGGAGTGGAGGAAGGGTACACTGAAGAGCGTGTCCTGTGTAATTACTGTCTGCTTTCTTACAACAACTGATGCCCCCTTTCGTTCACCACTTGATACATTTTTAAGAGGAGCTGCAGTTCAGAAGAGTTCATTTGAATTATTGGCTTATGTTTTGTATATGAAATATTTAAATTGACACTAAATTCAGGAGTTATATTTTAAAAATGCATTTAAGTACCCTAGTAGTGGCTATATTACACCTGGGACGTATCCGCCGCAAGGCAAACAATGCATTTGCTCTGGGCGCCACTTTTCATGGGGGTGGCACAATGCGGCCCCCAAATTGGTGCTGCGAACTGGGCTGCCTAATCAGGCAAATTAGGCTGCCGCTTTTTGCCGCTCACGGCTGCCTAATTTACTCTGAAAGAGTTGGTGGGTGGAGGAGGCGGGACCGGAGGCGGGGTGGAGGAGGAGCCGAGGTGGGACCAGAGGCGGAGCTTTTCACTTTGCGAGTGAGATGTGGCCTGGCTGACAGAGCTGAGGGTGGCTCGGGACTGCCCATACCCCACCATCTGACAGCGTGATGACCTGGATTCAGGCTGGGGGGCTTCAGGTAAGTGGGGGTCTGTGGTGGGGGTCTGCAAGGTCTGAGGTGGGATGTGCAGGGTCTGTGTTGGCCTGTGTGGGGTCTGTGGTGGGATCTGCAGGGTCTCAGGTGGGTTGTGCAGGATCTATGGTGGGCTCTGTGGGGTCTCAGGTTGGCTGTGAAGGATCTATGGTGCGCTCTGCTGGCTCTCAGATGTGCTCTGCGTTATCTATGGTGGGCTCTTTGGGGTCCCAGGTGGGGTCTGTGGTGTACTCTGCATGGTCTCAGGTGGGCTCTGCAGGGTCTCAGGTGGGCTTGTGCAGGATCTATGGTGGGCTTTGCGGGGTCTATGGGGGGCTGTGTAGGATCTGTGGTGGGGGTCTGCAGGATCTATGGTGGGCTCTGCAGGGTCTCAGGTGGGCTCTGCAGGGTCTCAGGTGGGCTCTGCATGGTCTCAGGTGGGCTCTGCAGGGTCTCAGGTGGGTTCTGCAGGTCTATGGTGGGCTCCCTACAGCCCACTTGAGACCCTGGCTTCCCTGCTATGCTACTAACGCAACCTGTCAGAAGCTGGATACAGCATGCACGCTGTATCCAGCGACTGACAGGTTATGAAACATTTCCTAAACAGGAAGGGGTGGGGCAAATTTGGAATGGGGGGTCCCCCGAGTGTAGTCTTTTCCAGGGCAGCACAAAACTTAAAGACACCACTGATTACAACATACACAGGAACCATGGGGAGCAATAGGTGCTACTCTCCACTTGACTGCATTTTTAAAATGTTACTCCTGAGTTTATTGTCACTTTAAGCAAAAGGCTTTAATACATTTTACATTATTCATATGAACATGTATGTGCATTATGAATTCTGATGTCACCCAGATTGTAAACAGTTACATGTTCTTTCTGGGTTAGTGACTGAAAGTATTGGCGGCAGAGACAGCCAAGTAACCAACAATTTTAAAAGTAGGTCAGCAATAACAGTCTTTGTGTTTCTTTCAGTGCAGATGTACTCAAAGAATGATAATGGTATCATTAGTAGGATTACATTTAAAATGAAGGTCCTGGTTTAATTTTGTTATAAAGGTAGTTATAAAGGTAGAGATTAAAAATCTTAAGAACAAAAAGACACACTGTATTCTTTACATACAACAAACTATTGCAAATAATATTTAAGCATTAAATCAACACAAAATACTTATGCAAAATATTTTTTAAACTTTTCAGGCTTTCCAGAAGGAAGAAATTGAACCTATTCAAACTCGACTACAAGAGGTGAACTGGCTAGGTCAGGGGCTTGTTCAAAGTGCTGCTAAAAACACCAGCACCCAGAATTTAGAAAATGATCTGGAGGAAGTAAACACAAGGTGGAATACGCTGAACAAAAAGGTACCGAATTCAGCTTTTGTTTTGTCTGTGACGGATTTCAACACTTTCCTTTTGTTCTTCTTTTCTGAGTTATGTGTTAAATATTCCCTTTCATGTCTGGGCACTTTTTCAAGACTGTGCTTATTTTGTTCTTGCTCAGACATCCAGTGTCCTTGCTTGGCTTATTTCTGTATGGTATACAGATTGTCACATTGCTAGTTATCTAGTCAGCTGTGCCGATTTTATAGACTTGGCACAATTGCAAAGCTCCACTTGAATGGTTACTCTATTTTGTGGAGATTTTCTGTTTTAAGGATTAGGGGAAATGTTTTTATTATTTTTGTTATTTTATTTGTAAGCATTTTAATATGATTTTCTTTTTGAGGTATATAAAGTAGTTGCATGTTTAGAAAGCATCAGTAGTCGGTAAGACAGTAATAGAAGAGGTTTTTCCTTTAGGAATTCAGCTTCAAAATCCTACTACCATTGCCCTTTGCTTTTGAAGGAGAGATTGTAGGGATAAGTATACACTGTGCTAGGAAGTCTGTAATATCATGGTGAAAAAGTTCAAAGTGTATTTAAAAAATATGCATAGCCAATACTTTTCTGTTTAGTTTTAGATAGAATCGGGAAGAGTTAAACCCTTATCAGTTTATTTTTTTTGCTGCCATTTTGGAGAGATTTTCCTTTACTTCCTGTCTTGGAGACACAACAAGAAGTAAGAGGAAATCTCTACAACATGAGGGATATTTCTCTTTATGACCAATGTCACCATTGGAATATTTGCCCTCACTTCTTGTTTTGGTGACACCTTGAGAAATGTTGTCTTTCTATTACTTTCTTTCTCTGTGGCAATAGCACCAGGACGAATAGACAGGGTGACTCTCCCCAGCAGGGGCACAGAAAATACTAAAGCTTGACAGGGGTTCTAATCCTTCCCTACTCCATCCAAAAAACGTTTTGGCTGTACCAAAACTTTAAAGTACTCATTGACATTACATGATGGCTCCCCAAAGCCTGCATCCCAAGCCATCCCACCTGTAACTATAGCTTTTTGTTTCTTCATACCAATAACAGCATTACCAGTGATTGCAGGGCACATAAACATGCATATTTGTAGGATAAGATAGGATTGCATATATTTATTGTAAAAAAAATGGTGTGTTTGCCACTCATCTCATGGCTAAGTGCTGGCCTAATGGACATCTGTGGGTAGCTATAGCCTTTATAAAGTAAAGCTATTTTGCTTACAGAACATTGCTAAAACAAAATGCTCTAGCCAAGATAATACATGATAGTGTATAGTGAGAGCTTTTAAAGTGGAGCAAGGCTGCAGCTGGCAAATTTTGTTCTGTATGGCATTTTTATATTATGTTAAACTAAAGAAAAAGTCCTTTTTTTCTAGGTTGTTCAACGTGCAGCTCAATTACAAGAAGCCCTTCTCCAATGTGGACGGTTTCAAGATGCACTTGAGTCTATACTGAGCTGGCTTGCAGACACAGAGGACCTTGTGACCAATCAGAAGTTACCATCTGCTGAATTCAAAGTGGTGAAAGCTCAGATTCAGGAACAAAAGGTACAAGAGCAGTTTTCAGCTGAAACATAATTTGGGTTTATGCTTTTTCATGAGTAAGCCTAATTCATTATTTTCTCTCCTGTGAAAAAGAAAATATTTTATAACATGCAAGTTTAAAGTGAACATGTGCCCAAACAATGCACTCTAGAGTATTTGGAACAAGCAGTAAAATCACTTTAACCCCTTCGTGACTGACGACGTACAGTGTACGTCGCCAGCATTGGGGCTGTTTAAACAAACTCCCGGCGACTTTTGCTGCCGGGAGTCTGTTTAAACTTGTAAAGCCGACTGTTGGCTTTACAACAGAAGCAATTCTGGCGACTTACCTGTCACCACAATCCATCATTTACCTTGGTTGCTATAGGTATTGTGGGAAAATTCATCTTCTAAGTTCACAACACAGGCACAGAAATCTTAGTTTTTTCTTTTTACTTTCTATTGCACCAGAATCTTGGCAGCCGGCCATCACTCTCATATAAACACACAACAGGTGATTATAAGCGGTTAGAAACATATTGTAACCCAACTTTAGAGTCTGTTTTGGTCTTCAAGGACTTTTAAGAATGGATTACTTCACAGTACATGCAGACAGAGAGGTCAAGGGAGGCTTGTTTTAAAGCTTTTATACTGCTTTAAAAAATATGTAAACAATATCCATGGTCTGGGGACAGGTACACTTTAGCTTTTCAGATAGGTGCTGCTTGTATATATTGCTAAAAAGTATACTATGTCTTCAGCTCCATTGTGTAAAATATAAGGGGACTTATCTTAAAAAAGTAACTGAACTCTGGAAGCTGTGCCTAAGTAAAATGAGGGAAGAATGCAAAATATTTTTTACCAGTATTGCCTGTGGTCTACCTGCAGCTGATCTTTCTCCCAGATGGTTGAGGTGGCCTTCTTGGTAGAGACAGGGTTTTGCATCCTCATTCCAAAACCTACAGCGAGGAGAACAGTGGCCTTCACAGTAGTGACATTCCTTAATTGTACTCCAAATCTCCTGAAACTAGCAGTTAGTGGAAGCACAACAGTATAACATATGTATACTGAAATGCCAGGATGTGCACTGCTATTTTCAGGATAAATACAAGACAACATTTTTCAGGGTACTACTTCAATACAATTAACATTTCTAGATGTTCCCTTTAACACAGCAAATCACTTTTTGAGTTCAGGTTCGCTCTAAGGATTCAAAAATGTGAACTGTATATTTTTCATTTTTATAGTCAGGTAAATATGATATATTGCATACACATATTTCATATTTTCATATCCAGCCAGCAGATGGTACACAGTTTTGGGTGTGCTATGTAATACATGTTTATTTGTAACATCTTATATTTATAGCAAAACAATATATCATAAATAATAGATCAAAAACACTAGCTTAAAACCAAAACTTTTTACAGTTTCCCATTAAACGTTTTGAATTTATATGGGCTGCTACCCTGATAAAGTCTTAAATCATTCTTATTTTATTTTATTACCAGCTGCTGCAAAGATTACTTGATGACCGCAAGCCAACCATTGATGTTATCAAACGAGAGGGGGGAAAGATTGCTGCTACTGCTGACCAGGCAGATAAAGACAAGATCTTAAAACAGCTCAGTACCCTCGAGCGTCGGTGGGATGAGTTGTTGAAGAAAGCTGAACTACGGTATGACTAATACTTTTAAACTACTTGTACATTAAAACATTCTGACCTGAACTCATGAAAATATGGAACATGGGAGAACAACAGTTGAACAGTGCAGTACTGAGTAATACATACGGCATACCTTCCCTGTGCTTAGTACTATGGACAGCCTAAGGCCTCGTGCACATGGCCTTTAAACACTGTGTTTAGATGTTTCTGGGTTTAATTGTGTTTAGATGCATTAAGGCGTGTTTAGCTGCATGCATTTAGGTGTGTTTGGGTACATGCATTTAGGCGTGTTTTGCTGCATAAAACCAGGCTCTCGGGATGCAGAAAATTCTTGTTTGTGTTAAAGCTGCTAGACGGAATCCATTTAGACACTGCTAAACATCTAGGTGTGCATTCAGCCATAGCAAAGCATTACACGCTTTCAGGTGCTCCAAATGCACCTGGACTCATGTATTGTCATTGCTGTGTGCATAAGGGCTAAAGGTGCGGTGTAGAAACTTCAAATGGGTCCATCAAAATACAGTCTTTATTTAATTTTGACATAAAAACAGCTCTCAAAACTGCTGATGCATTTCAGCCCGACAATGGACTTTAGTTGACTAAGGCAATAGGTAATTTAATTATGTGGTGATCATAGATACAGTATTGATTACTGTATCTATGATCACCACAATATTCAAGATCTTACTGTATGTTAAATTACAATCATTCTATATCTCGTTCACACTAGCCCTGTTGGGCTGCTTTAGCGAGTGTTGCCCAACGCAGTAGGCAAAGCAGTAACACAAAGCATAATGTGCGTGATATTTTGTATTTTGCTTTGATACACTGTGGGCATAAAGAGCCTATAGTCATACCCATATTCCCCTGATTCCATCCCAAATAAAAGTTTAACGAATATCTAAAAAATAATTCCAGCTTAAAATCATTATGCACCATTCACTAGTTTGTGCAATTATAGTAATTTAAAAGTACACTGCCCTTGAGTTTTTTTCCCTGTAAATCTACACTCCCAGATATGAATATGTGACCATATTTAATCCTAACGCTTTGACCTGAGCTTGCAGGCTAACTTTATGCTACTCTTTTTCTGATGTATGCATTTTAGTAATTCCTTTTCTTAGTGTTGCTTTAATAAAGGGTAAATGAAAAGTCAAAAGTACCAGACATAAAGTAAACAGTGAGTGATTAAACTCTTTTGTTAAACACATCTATAGGATTAAGTTGAAGATTAAACCCATCTGGTGTCTGCTACAGTACATACATGGTTGTTCTTAACTGTATTTGTTAATGACACTGTCTGTCTCTGTGTGATTGATGCTTTTAGTCCTAGTGGACAACTTTTAGTACTGTTACCTTCAAAAGCCTTCCACGTATGGGATTAAAGCTAACCATGTAATTTTTAGTTCCTTTGAATGTCTTGTATTCACAAAATGGTAAACATCAAATAATTGTCATGAGGTTTGGTGTCCCAGAGTACACAGTTAAAAAGCTGTGGGCAAAAACATCTTCTAATTTAAGGTCAGAGTTACACAATTGCAGTCCATTACTACACATACCTTAACATGCTATGCCTTGAGGCAAGCCTACATGGACTACAACTACAACAGAATGCGCTAAAAAATATTAGAAAATAGACTTTTTTTTAACAAGAAATGTGTTAAAATATAGCTACAGTAACATATAATGCAAAACATGATGCAAAACAAAACATTTATAACAGGTGTAATATGGGCAAAATAAGAAGAAAAAAGGAAAGGTGCCTCTTTTTTTTCAGTGCAACACACCACAGCCTGCAGATGGTTCTCATCTGTAGTGGCAAAGCTAGACATTTCGTCACCTTGGGCAAAGACTCAGAGTTGCTTCCCCTCCCAGGAGAAGTTCTCCATCCAAACACCACTGCCCCCACTCCACACATCTGGGCTCTCTTCTTTTGTAATGGCGGCGTCCCTCCTGATCCACCACAGAGGTGAGGCTTCAAATCGCCTAATTCTCCAATGCTGCCCTGTTAATTAAATATCTACTTCTGGTCTCGCTTCTTTTTTCCCAGTGGTGCCCCTTCTAATCTGTCATGGAGGAGAGACTTGAATGAACTGATTTCAAGCCTCACCTCCATAGTGGATCCGGACGGGCAACGCCACACCAAAAGAAAAGAGCACAGAAGCAGGTTTAAAGACACTGATCCGCCACAGATGGTCGCCATGCAGCAATACATTATACATCAATGCAGAATACCACCAGCTATAGAAGACTACCAATCCCAGCAATACATTATACAGCAAAGTAGAATACCTTTAGCTATAAAGGGCTACAAATCCCAGCCATATATTATACAGTAATGCCGAATACCATGAGCTATAGAGTACTATAAATCCCAACAATATATTATACAGCTATGCAGAACACCATCAGCTATAGAGGACTACAAATTCCAGCAATACATTATACAACAATGCAGAATAATATGAAGCTACACACTCCAATTTGCGCTGGGGTGGCGGCCTGATGTTTGCAGGGTCTCAGAAAGGCTGTGCGGGGTCTCAGGAGGGCTGTGTGGGGTTCCACGAGGGCTGTGCGGGGTTCTCAGGAGGGCTGTGCGGGGTTTCACCAGGTAGGATCTAGTTTTATTTTATATATATATATATATATAATTTCAGTAGATATAAACCATCACTTTACACTATATAAACCTGTTATAGTTAAGGTAAACAAAACCCCAAAAAGTAGAAGAAAATATAAATATATGTTTAATTAAATTCATAAAAAGCTCATCTAAGATACAATAATTTATTTAAAGGAGAGGCATTAGGAGAGTACAATATACTCTTCCCAATACTTACAGCCGGCATGAGACACTGCAGCTGTCATATGTCAGCAGTATATACCAAGAGCTGAATGATTATGTAACTTTGGGTCACAGGAGTACATTAGTAAAAGTACTCCTGTTACCCAAAAAAGAAGTAAAGTCTTTAAGTACATGGATACATGCGGCTTATATTTTGAAGTGGTTCTGATCAGAGAAGGTACATGTTTATTGAAGCTGTGTAAGATTTCTGCCCCAGAAGAGAAGAGAGCCAGGCTGCTTCATATATACTATTGGGCACTGCTGTTCACTTTTTCCGTATAGGCTAAAAAACGTCTTCAAGTTTTCTAGTCTTTCCCTGGGCTGCCTCATGACCGAGCATTGACTGACATAATATTTAAACACAGCACATATTTCATGTTATTAAATATTTCAGAGTGATCACTAAGTAATATTTTATATAGCCTTTCTAATCTGAGAATAAGTCATTGTAATTCCACTTTCATATATGTGTATTAGTATTTATGAACTTTTGCTGTTCTCCAATATACATCAGTTAAAAAGCTCAATATATTATTGCATAGAAAGCCGAATTAATGATAACCGTAAAGCGAAGGAAGCAGCAGGCGGGTTCATAAGGGCAGACATGAAACTGTTGAGAAGCTGAAGCCAATGCATGCTTTTCCTTGAATAATAATACGTTGAATCCGCCCAAAACTTAACTATGTAATTGCATGTTGTGGCTCTGGCTTTTCTCTCTGCCTGGTGAAGTCATTAGAATCCCTCGATGTAATTACAACACAACCTTATTATTTGTCTATAGAAAAGATGGAGCACAGCATTACCGGATGCAGCTTAGTTCAATACCATGTCTGCACTGCCTGATCATATGTCTCTTATGGGTTTAATAAATGAGTGCAAAATACTTTAGCATCTACAGCTTATGAGTAGGCATGAGTCAAAAATAACTGGGTTTGATTTAGCGTGGTTCGGCAAAGTTTAAATGCTAAATCCGAACCCCCTTGAAATTAGGCTGTTTATGTTAAATCAGTATTGGCCGTTTTCTTGGCTATTAGGCTAGGAATTAAATGCTCTTTAGAGCTCATCCCTGTTTAGGAATATCATGGTGTTATCCAAAAGATAACATTTTAAGTATGGTTGAGTATGCTATAGACCTCTGAGATTTCCTGATAATTTTCTCTTATTTCTTTAAGTTAATATTAAGGGATTTCACCAGAGAGTAGAAATGTATCTCTTGCTTGCAAACACTTCTCAGTGTACTATGGGTCAGCTAAAGAGACAGCACAGTAGACACAGCTTGCTGTGAGGCACCATTTGTCTCATTGAAACTTTGTACTAAGCTGTCTGATAAGGGATATGCCTCTGCGGTGATAAATTATTTAGGTCTGTAAACAATGTTTCTCTCAGCATAGCTGGAATATGTTTGTATATTAATGGAATGTCATACATGAATCTTATCATCTGTAGGAATCGTCAGCTGGAAGGTATATTGATTGTAGCAGAACAGTTCAATGACACCTTGGAACCTCTATCTGAGTGGCTCAGTAGCACAGAAAAGAAGCTTGTCAATGCAGAACCCATTGGTACACAGACACCTAAACTCCTGGAGCAGATTTCTCAGCACAAAGTAAGAAAGTTCATTCCATCTTGATTCTTTTAAAATTCTTAATATTGAAGCACTAGCTTTTTAAAAATTAACTTTTTCCAATTTTGGAAGAATTAGCTATTGTTTTTCATAAAATAAATTAGTGTGTGCAAAGGGTTTCAACTGGAATTATTTATTATAAGATTTTTTAAATTTTTAATATCAAACATTTATAAACTCTGATCCACTATAAGGATTACGTATGTATGCGAGCTGTGAGTACTTCTGCTTTCATATCACAGTTTAGGTAGCATTTATGTAATAAGCAAATTCAATATCATCAAATGAAATAAAAGAAAAAATATCACCGCTCCAATTCTCATTCAGAGTTCCAGCTACATGAGATCTACCTGGGTGCAGGTAAAAAAAGTTTGCTCATGCTCCAACTCAATGAACAACAAAAAAATTACCGCACAAACGCAGGTACCACTGTTAAGCGTCTTTATTGATAGATCTTCATTCCAGTAACACAGATGAGCCCCGCCATACACAGGCTTAAGCTCTATGATGTAAGAGGACTACAGCTGTCTGGTGGGTGTCATCTGTGTTATTGGAATGAAGATCTATCAATAAAGACGCCAAACGGGTGGTTCCTGCAGTAATTTACTTGTTGTTTATTATCAAATGAAAAGAGATGGACATAGTGAATAGTGAATGATTGGCATAAATTGGAATTAGATCAAGGACCATGCAGTAGAGTTCCAGGCACAGATACTGTGTTTCTGATTAAGTAGATTTGAGGCATATGGGTACATAAAGTGTAATTCAGTGTGCACTCTTGTAGCTTGTGACTCGTAAATGACTCTTAGGCCCAGATTTTTCAAGCCACAGCACTTGAAGAACACTCACGCAACGTTTTCATCATTCGTATGTGGTCATATATTCTAAAAGGCCACTTTAGTATGCTTTAGGTGTTGTTGTGATGAATCAGTGTCTTATTGTGTGATAACAGATATCTTTATTATAGCTGCAAAAAGTTAGTGCTTCAAGTAATGTTTTGTTTCCTTGTGCTTTCATCTGACTAACTTTGTTCTGTTTTTCACTTTGAAAACTTTCCTCACTACTTCATTTGAAGAATGTTAACCTCAAAGAGTGCTAATTGTTTTGACAACTCAGCTGCAAAGCTCATCTCTTCCTTTCTCACTGCCTGATTAAACTAACAGCGTGCTAATTCATTTTTATGTTTCAACTTCATTATTTTGTGTTTATTTCATTTGGCCATATTTTCCTACTTTTTTTTTTCTTTTGGTGGATACACCCTGCTCATTCAGGCACTGCAAGAAGACATTACAGCTCACAATTCACTATTGCACCAATCTCTGAGCATTGGCAAGTCTTTAAAGGCCCTTAGCTCCAGAGAAGAGAAGGAGATGGTTCAGGAGAAGTTAGATATCTCCCAGACGCGGTACATGGAGATCCAGGAGAGAAGTAGCAGGAGAAGTGACCTTCTACAGCAGGCACACTGCAATGCTCAGATATTTGGGGATGATGAAGTTGAGCTGATGAACTGGCTGACTGAAGTACTTGACAAGCTGAGCAAACTATCAGTCCAAGATTACACTACAGATGTACTCACAAGACAGCACACTGAATTGCTGGTATTTTATGTTTGTTCGTTTTTGTTATTTATTCAGTTTATGTTTGTCATCCTTTGATTTACACCTTTTTTATGTCTTTTTTTTCTGCACCATATATACAATCCATTTTAACAGGCTTGCTGAGAAGAAAGAGATGTTATACGTTGACTTTGGCATATGTAAAAAAAAATGCATTTCGGCAGACTTTTAAGATTCTTTCCCATGAAAGTGAAACTAATATCAGTCGTACAAAAAAAAAAATAGTATTGTTTTTTTAACTCTTGAAATCTTAACTGAAGTTTGTTATTGTAGCAATATTAAACTTTTAATTAAGTATGTAGTAGTTTCTATAGGGCCTTACATCTGTTTACTGTATTGGGTAAACATGGGTAGCTTTCAGTTGTCTGATCTTAAGTATACTAGTTTAATCTCCCCATTTTACTGCATTGGGGTTTAAATCTAGCTAAAGATATGTGATATGTGCCCCCAAATGTTACTTTAGAGGAAGTAATACTTCAATTATATCTATACCAAAAAAACATTTTTAAATCGTTTTGGATAAATTTAGGAAAGTTTAGAACCCCAGTCAGCTTTTTTACAGCTATTGGGGAGAAATTTCCCCTCACTTTGTGTTCTGGAGCCAGATTTTTACTAGACAAAAATTGAGGGAAAATTTGCAACAAGGAAACAAACACCAATAAAAAAGCTGACAGAAGTTTTAGCATACCTCTGTTTAACTTAAAAAGCATTTTAACTTCTTTCTGTGTTGCTGCTAGAGAGACCTCCCCTCACTTCCTATCTTGGGGATAACCTTGTTACCAGATAGAAAGCAATGGAATCTCTCCAATAGAGCCTCCAATTGCAGTAAAACCTGAAAGGAGTTCCTTCCAAACTGTATCCAAAGCTAAAAAAATAAGGAGCTATAGAACTAGAGAATGAATTATCAATACATTGTATTCTCATTGCTTATTCCAATCAATACCTTATATTCTCATTGTTCATACCCCTCAATACCTTATATTATCATTGTTCATGACCCTCATTACCTTATGCACGCATTGCCCATGCCCCTCAATACCTTATATTCTCATTGCTCATGACCCTCAATACATTATATTCTCTTTGTCCATGCCCCCCAATACATTATATTCTCATTGCCCATGCCCCCAATACCTTATATTCTCATTTGCCATCTGTGTCTTAAATCCCATGCAGGAAATTAGGGAAATGTTCCCCAAAGGGAAGATGAACAGTAATTAAAACTTGGTAGAGGTTCTAAACCTTCAACACTTTACTAATAAAAAGTATATTTATGCCTGCCTGTTTCTGCATTGGTACGTTTTTCCCTCCCTTCCTGTCCCAGTGTCTACACAGGAAGGAAAAACACATCTTCTCAACAAGTTTACAGATTTCAGAGAAGTGCTGACAATTCCCCATTCCAATCAAATCTGCAAAAAAGTTTTGCTTGTAGTTCCTCTTAAGGTGTAGGCATCATTCATTTCTGCAGATTTCAATATGATCCCATTTTCAATGCTTTCTGACAGCTCCTTCAGGAAGATATTGTGCTCAGGAAGCAAAATGTGGACCAGGCTATACAGAATGGATTGGAACTGCTTAAACAGACAACTGGTAAGTGAAATGTTAAGCTATATTTATAGAACATTATCTAATAAATATGAAATTCTCTAAAAAATACTAAACCCAACAAAATGTGTATTCTGACTGTATGAACTATTAGGGCTGACAGGCTTTGGTCTTGTGTTGATGGCAGTTTGACACCAGCACAGGATGCTTTTAGGATCATTAAGAATTTATTGACAGGGGCATTGACCTGTACTGGGCCTTCTTCTTACCTGCATTTGACCTGCTTCAACGTTTTGCTTTCCCACGGACTTTAAAGCAAAACAAAAGCCCGTTGACACAAGCCAAGCCCTTAGGGAGTTTTTGTTGCTGCAGACATCTTACTAATCAAACCACTTAAAAAGGCAGTACAAGTGTTAACAAAACTAATATTTCTAAGGAATTGGCTAAAGCATTATGAAATCAACCACACACAGCATGGGAAACTCAATTGGAAAAACCATTACAATGTTATAGATGTTAGTGCAAATTTATGTCCAGACAAAGGAAACACTTCAGTCAAATTGTACCTAATACTTACATATTCTTAATTTGAATTAGGTGATGAAGTTGTCATTATACAGGAAAAGCTTGATGGAATCAAATCAAGATATTCAGAAATCGCAAACCTGAGTTCCAACGTTTCAAAAGTCTTAGAACAGGCATTAACTCTTGCAACACAGTTCCATTCAACACATGAGGAGCTGAGCCAGTGGCTGGACAAAGTGGAGATAGAACTGAAGAACTATGATTTGCAGAGCGATAAACCAGAGGAACTGAACACCATTCAACAAAGAAAGAAGGTACAAGATAATAACACAAAAATGTGTAGATACATAAGGATTTGAATAGTAACATAGTACAAAGACAAAATGTGTGCAATAATGTTTGGTAGCTTTAAAGGAGAACTATGGGGTTAAGGCTTTTCCCCATAGTTCTCCTTAGGGTAACAGGAGGACACAAACTAGCGTTCTCCCGTTACCCTAGGCTCAGTATACCGCGAGTTGTAGCTTATGTAACAATTATGTCTGGATCCGCACAGCTGCGTGACTGACAGCTGATATTCTGTGCCATGTAAAGGCTAATTTCTGACATGTTTCTATAGGTCACTGCTTGTCATTGCACTGCCATACATTGTGGTGTACTAGGTTGCTAAAAATGGTTCATGTCCATTTCTTTTGTCAGTTCCAGTATGTTGGCAGCCTCCCATTCATTTAACCCTTTCGCTGCCAAGCCCTCCGGAACATTTTTCAAATCAGCTGGCACCGGCTGCGGCGGTGCCGGCGGGGGTGGGGCGCCCGGTATTTTTAAAATTAGCGGTCATCAGCGGCTTGTGAGCCGCTGATGACAGCTATTAATTTAAAGGGGACAGTCTGCTGAACAGTTCTACTATAAGCTGATGGTCGCTAAAGCGACCATCAGCTTATAGTAGAACTGTAAATGCCAGGTCCGTACGACGTACTGAGCTGGCCAGCTGGAAGCACTTTTGTAGCTCCGTACGACGTACGTCCTTGGCAGCGAAAGGGTTAAAGGGGCTGCCTTAATGCAATGCACGTTACCATACAACATAACACATGTTAATACAACTCACTGGATTACTGGGGGTGTGGAACCAGCCAAAATGTTTTTGTAATCCTTTCTAGCCGTAAAATTAAAATAGCACAAAGGAAATCTTGAATATATATGTTCATTGAAGTTCAAATCTTATTCTTTCTTTTTTTATAAATGCTTACTAAAACAACAAGTTTTATGAGAAGCACATAATCTACAGGTGTAAAGTGTATTCAAAACCAAGAAAAGAAATGTAATATATTCAGCTCACCAGTTTTTAGGTGATGTTCCGGCATGACTTCTTAATTCTTAATGTCTTCTTTTTCAGGAACTTCAGTCTGAAGCCAAAACAAACAAGGCAGTGCTGGACTCCCTGAATGAGGTTAGCAGCGCTTTGTTAGAACTAGTGCCTTGGAGAGTCAGAGGAGGCCTTGACAGGATGGTGACAGAAGACAATGAGCGCTACAGATTAGTAAACGACACCCTCACACAAATGGTTGAAGAGATAGATGCTGCCAGATTGAGATCTCAGCAGGTACAGAAAACCTATTGATTTTTTTTTTATTTGTTTCTTAAAACAAAATGAGGACTTGAACAAATGTAAAAAAAAATAATCCGCCATCAATTTGATATGCATCTACAACCAAAGCATTGCTTATAAAGATTTTGAGTTGTGCGAGATATTTAGTAACAGAAGCACAACTAATCTGTATATTGTGAAAACCATCTGGTGCCATTGTTCACACACCATCGTAAGATAACATAAACTGTGCTCATCATGATAAAGAAGTGAAAAAAAGACAGCCATTCTATACTACTATCTAACACAGTTTTCTAATCTCTTTTAAACACATAATATCCTTCGTGAAAAGCCCCAGATGGTTAGCTGAAGCATCCTGTTGTTATTAATAATAGGATTAATGAGTTGATGGACCCCAGTTTGCTTGGAATAATGCATCTTCCAGTGTAAAAGAGTCCTTATAGTAACTATTATGGCCAGGTTGATTTGGTTTACATGCATTTTTTTCTTTTGTTATGTCCTAATGTGATTATTTTGGTAATGCTTCTTCTCTGTTCAGTTTTTACTTTTTTAAGCTGAAT
>NW_017306732.1:422010-430752 GCF_000935625.1 Nanorana parkeri
TATATATAAAAATGCCTTGTTTTATGTATTTCATTTAAAACCAAACATCAGCAAATATAAATTTACTCAGTGATAGGCTGGCTATATATGAACCCATGTGTGGGAAGATTTGACAAGGATTTGTTTTGTTTTGAAAGAATAGTCAGTGATAACAGATAAAATTGGTAAGATTTGTCAAAATGATTTTCTAGTTTGATAGAAAATCATTTGCTGCTGCCAGTTGCTTTTGAAAAATGTTATAAACACAATCAGTCTTTTACCATATAGGGCAATTATAGCTTAAAAGCACAAACAATCAGAAAGAATGGCCTACCACCCCCAAACTGAATGCATTACATAAACAAATTGTCAAATATGTTCCCTTAGAATCTTTTAAATAACGAATGTTCATTAAATAGATCTTCCTAGAAACCAGCCTGTGTGTTACCAGAAAAATCATACAGTACCTACAGTACTTTCCCACTTAAAACATTGATTTTATTTTAATGGATAACTACACCCAAAAACAAAAAAGTTATATATTGCTGCTTACCAGTCCGTAGATGTGATGGCTTCAATCGTTCATTTTTTCAGGCTAAGAACCTTTTTAGGAAGTACAAAAAATACTGGTAGATCTTGCTAGAAATGCTATGTCCTTGACACTTCCTGTGAGCTGAACTGAATGCACAAACAATAATTATCTTCCTTCTGTAAACGGATAATCCCTGCATCATCTATTTAATGTAGCTGAACAAAGGCAGACAAGTTTTAAGTCCTGTCTGGGAGGCAGCCATGGTTTTCCCTATAGATACAGTGGAGGAATAAGTGCAGCCACCCAGGGACAGGAAATGTGTTTTTTTGCAGGATTATCAGGTAAAAATAAAGGTAAAAAAAAGGAAAACTAATGCAGCCACCTCATCTAAGGACTGAAAAGCCCCCCTACATATTACATTTTATTTTTTCAGTTTAGATATACTTGAACAGAGGGAAGATATTATTGCCTGTGCGGCTGTAACCTGTCTCTGTGTTTGCTGGCCTCTTCATTGTATTGGTGTAATCAACCAAATGCCTGCATTACAATCTGCCTACCTTGAATTTAGCCAGTTTATTCATGTATCTAGACAACACATGCCAGTTGTAGAAGAAACATGGATAAACAGAGTAGAACAAATCTTCAGGGTCGCCTACATTAGGTCTAAACACTACATCTCTTCAACTGCAATTAAAACCACAACATTTAATACAATATTTTATCCATAATAGAGCTCTTAGAAAAAACATAATTTAGAGTATTGGATGAAAACATTTTGTAAGGAAGCATAACAAATTGGGATCATATTCTTTTTTTATAATTACTCATTGGAAGCAAGGAACTCAAGAGGGCCACGTGTGTCCCAAAACCACCAGCATAAACATGCCTGGTATAAACAAATGCCCATGTGTGCATGAATAACAGAGTATAAATGCTTTGATCCTCTAATAAACTTTAAAGCCAACAACCAAAAACATTACCCTATTTTTTTTGTTTCAGAGCAGAAGGCTTTGAGCTCTGGTTTGGTTTTTATTGCTGTTTGGGGAGATTTCTCTCACTTTTTGTGTGGGCACTGGGATTAGAATCTCTCCAATTGGTATACAGGCAGCAATAAAAGCATGTTTTTTTAGCACAGAAGAGAATGTTCTTTTTTTATTACAGGTTGTTTCATCTAGTGGGGATAACTCATTATTATCTGTGAGATCTACTGGATCTATTATAAAATCATAGTATCTACAAAAAATTTACAAACCATAAAATAAACAAAATCAACATATGTAAATGTGTGTGTAAACATTTGTCAGTATACACTATCATTAGTTTCATAAATCTGACAATTTTGGATAGCAGCATGTGCAGAAACAAATCATTGCTTTTTCTAGTTAAAACCACAAAAACATAATATTCCAATGAGGAACTCACCATGATTAAAACACAAATATAACTGCATGAATATACATATAATTCACTGTGATTTCCACATAGGAAAACTTTGTGTTTCTTCTATTATGTATTGTTAAACAAGCTACGTGATTAAAGAATACCAAAGATTGTTAAAATACGAACACATTCATCAAACTGTCAAACCAGCTTTGATGTTTGTGAGACCAAAAAAACATTAAAAGATTCGGAAAGAAATGGATCAGTGTGTTTCATATTACACTCCGGACTGGAAATAGAGCTCAAAAGAAAGATCCGTTGAGGACAAAAAATGTAAATTAACCACGAGAACTATCATCACAGTCCGACAAGCACAATATCACAGGGACACTTTTATCTCTTCTACTACTGGTCCTCAGGATTGCATTTCTTCAGCAGTCAGAAATGTCACTGTGAAAGAGGCCTTTATGTAGATCCCTTAAAGCATTAGTCATCCTCATAGTGTGCTGAAAGTAGAGTTTGTCATTCATTCGGGATGATTACGGCATACCACATTAGTTGAGAGGTGTGCCTTTTTGTTTTATATTGTATATGGTCTGAAGAATTCTCTAGCTTTATTTTATTCTTCAAAGCTAGGAATCTAGAAATGTTAACCTCTACAGTACTCTATGGAGCTTCAGAGAACCAGGAGTAGTTGGATGTCCTACATCAGACGTAGGTAAACTCCAGCCCTCCAGCTGTGGTGTAACTGCAAATCCTATTAGGCATTGCAAGAGTGAAAGCCACGGGTATGACATCCGGACTCCGGAGGCAGATGCCTGATGGGATTTAGGGGGCTCAGTCGAACCAAAGGGTTGGTGTACGGGCTATTCACAATAGCCCGTAGGCAGCCGAAGGCGGGCCCGAGCGGCTTAGCCGAGCGGAAGGCTTTTGCTTTGGCTCGACTGAGCCGAAGTGTCAGCCGAAGCGGGGCGCCCCGCAAATGACAGCTGGTCGCTTGGCTGCTTACCTAATATAAGCAATAAAATCAGTTTATTATTAGACCTTGACTGTGATCTAATGGTTACTGATGTTTTAATTTTATGTTTACATAGCCTGATGTACAATTTGTGCTAGCTAATTGTATCACAAGAACCAAAGAAAAACGCTTACTGCCAAACAGTGATGTCTGTTAGTGTTCAGAACAGTCAACATTAATTCGAGTTTCTTGGCAGCCATATGAGTCATGGTGCATGTCATTGTATTCTAATTATCTGTTGCTTGAAGTCTAACTAATATTTACAAATGCCTAATCCTAATAGAAATAATTCCTAATAACAGCTGAATGAGCATAGAATTGTGCTGGTTCTAAAAAGAGCATATTTTTTATATTTACACACTTAATTATTTACTCAATATATAGAGAAGGTGAATACATTTAGGGAGGCAATATTGGGTTACACAGTTTTAAATTATTGCAGACTACTCTGTGCTCTGATAACTTACCTTTGGTGTGCACACACTTTATTTATTACAGATATATATATATATATATATATATATATCTATATATAGCACCGACAATGTACACAGCGATTTACATATTGCACATTCACATCAGTCCCTGTCCTCAGGGAGCTTACAGTCTAAGGTCCCTGTCTCACATGCAAGCCAATTTATAAAGGAGCCAATTAACCTTCCAGCATCTTTTTGGAGTGTGGGAGGAAACCGGAGTACCCGGAGGAAACCTCTGCAAGCTTAGGGAGAACATGCAAACTCATTGTCGAAGAAACATAGCACTTGATTCTGTTGCAAACTTCTGTTTTTTTTCCAATCAGCTGTATGTGGAATGAAAAGTAATTTGCAACAGAATACTACACTTCTTGGACTTTTTTCATATAAGCAAAGTGGAATCTGCTTGCGGAGTGCATCCAACAGACAGAAGGACAGCGTAGCCTATGCAGCTCACCCCACCTCATAAAAATTATATATATATTTTTTTTTTTTTTGCACAGTGTTAGGATATACACTTCGATATACAGTATACTAGTACTCCTTTTTGCTCCTTTTTTGTGTATGTGGTGAACATGATTAGCTTTCGAACGGACAGATATTATTAACCATGCATAAAGTATATGCGGTCACTGAATGTTTTTCAGCTTTTTGATAATCTTATGATTAATGTTTTATCTTCTCTTTATGCAATGCATACAGCTTTTGTTATGTAGATACACAGTAAAAATTTGGGTTCATTTGTTAGTGTTTACTCATGGGCATGGTGTTTAGAGATTAAACATATTTTGAGCTTTTCTGTATCTGGCATAATGACAACTTTGCTCTTTTAATAAAGAGCTGTTATAGCTTTATAGCTGTCTTGCAGCATTATGTCATATAATCTCATTTATATTGTTCCAGTTTGAACAAGCTGTTGGTGCAGAGAAAACATGGATTGAGGAAACTAAAAAGAAAATAATGGCTCTTGGTCACATTCGGCTTGAGCAAGACCAGACCACGGCTCAGCTACAAGTTCAAAAGGTAATGAAATGTGTTTGGGATTTAGTACTGCTATCTGTAAATGAAGAAGACATTATTTTATAGAGTGAACAAGAAATGATAAGTATTTTCTGTTTGCAGGGCTTTACGATGGAAATATTAAGGCACAAAGATGTAATAGATGAACTGGTCACTTCAGGGGATGAAATATTGAGTTCATTCAGCGATGAGGACAAACAAACCATGGCGGTACGTTTATATCACTGTGACTAAATAGAAACATGTTTTATGGGCTCTAATCGGATATGGAAATATATTGTACTTCATTCTTAATAAATACTGCATGCCAGACAGGCCAGTCACAACCAGCAATTATTTGTGCTTTTTGAATGAATGATTGCTTGTATCGCTGTACAAATTATTGATGCCATTTGCCACATCATAAAAGGTGTGTAAATATGGAATACGAGTTATGGTGCAATTGTGTGCATTATAGTTGTTGAAAAAGCAGGACCTGCTATGTTTTGTCCAAATTGTTTGTAATTTAAATGTATGGTATAGGAATCAAATGTCTTTCTGTTTAAAAGTGACAAGAAAAGCAAAGTTATTCACAAATTGCAATATTCTTTTCCCATGGAATCCCTGCACTAAATGAACTTTGTCAGGGATTTGTGCAATTTGTGCCAGGTCTGGGTTATGTTAAGTGAAACTGGTAAAAGATCATAGAAACATAAAATTAATATATGAAACATGTAAATTTGTACACCTAAAATTGGTGGGGAAAAAATTTAACCACAAAGGACATAGGGGCTTCTTAAGTTAGTTTAGTTTAGTTAGAGCGGTTAAATTTTGAAACTCTGCCAGGTGCAGTGGTATCTGCAAAGAACATTGATTCACTTAAAAATCAATTAGATACCATCCGAACAGACAGTAATATACAGGGGTAAAGATACTCTTAAATACTAGACCACAAAGGGACTCATATACACACTCACGCACAACTCACACACAGACACACAAAGGTTGAACTTGATGGACCTGTCTTTATTCAACCTCAAATACTATGTAACTATGTAAATATAGTGTCAGCTCATAAATATATAGAGAAACATGTCCATCCATACCAGTGTTGCTGCCTAAAACAGATTTGGGCACTTTCATCCAGACGTGCTGAGGATGACAGTGGATTCTCTTTTCCTCTGTTCTAAAATGGAGGCTGAATTCCCAAAATGTTTTTGTTTCCTTCTCTTTGGACAGAGTAGTGCTGGGAGATTTTTTTTATTAAAGGAAGAAAGTCTAAGCTGCTATAAACAGAGATATTTTCTCTTCAACTCTATCTTGTGGCTGATTTTGATATAACAGGCAGAAAAACAATAATTTTTCTACCAAAGAAGGCCAGGCAGTAGGCAAAGGTCTAGCCACCAGTGTTGTCTGTTATCTCCCTGCAGCTGATCTTTCCCCATGACAGACACTGTGCCTCTGTGTGGAGGTAGCCATCTTTGTAAAGGCAAGGCTTGGCTTCCTCATGTTAGAGCCTCGCAAAGCAAGTAGCAAGCAGTATAGTAGAGGTATCAATGTAAGGAAAAAACCCTGCACTAAATATGTCAAGGTAGCAGCGGCAAAAAAGTATTATTTTTGATAATCAGAAATAGCATTAAAGTGTCATGCTTATTAAAACATAACCATTAATATATATAGGTGATAACAACAAATGCAAAACAACACTAGTGATAAATATCCAGTAATGGTGGTTATCCTGTAGTGAAAATAGTGTTGATACTGTGAGAAAAATACAACAGGAAAAAAAAACATACAGATATGCCCCAAAGACCTGTAGGTGCGCCTACTACAACAATGTCCACACAGTGTCCGATTCCAGTCCAAAGCAGTCTCTTATATAACTCCAAATAATGTGAAACAATCACACACGAAACAAAGTTCTTTTGTGCTTCAAATAAGAACACTTGTGTTAGATTACAGTGCCAGGTTGCTGTAAGCAAAGCTAGTAGAGTCCTGCCTGCATCAAGAAGGGAATGTTTTGCAGGGACAAGTCTATAATTTTGCCACCTTACACATCACTGGTTCGGCCTCACCCGGAGTATGCGGTGCAGTTTTGGGCACCGGTACACAGAAAGGATGTCCTTGAGCTGGATAAAGTCCAGTGGAGGGCATCCAAACTCATCATGGGGATGGAGGACCAGAACTATGAGACAAGGCTACCAAATTTAAATATGTTCACGTTTGAAGTAAGAAGATTAAGGGGGGACATGATTTTCATGTACAAGATGTTCAATAGTCATAGCAACATTAGCAACAAACTCGTTAAGATTAATTCCGTAACAAAGACTAGAGGCCACCACCTAAAACTGGTAGAAAAAAAATTCAAACACAAGGGGCGAAGGGGGTTCTTCTCAGTTCGCGCGGTTAGGGTCTGGAACTAGCTGCCACAAGCAGTGATTTCCGCAAATAGTCTGAAATCATTCAAGAAGCTTTTGGACGATTTCCTGAGAGACCATAATGTACAAGGGTACAGGTACTCTTAAGAATGAGATGACTCAGGGACCTATACACACACACATACACACACAATAGGTTGGACTTGATGGACTTATGTCTTTATTCAATCTCAAATACTATGTAACTATATAACCCGTGTAAGTGCTCCATTGAATCAACCTTCTCACCTTGAGATAAGACCCTTGTTTACAAAGGGTCATACTCACAGAGTTAAAATAGCCCCACTATCGCTTTCAACTACAATCCAGCAGCAACAGACCAGCAAAAACACTTTCCACACTCTCGGGCGCATCCAGCATATGGTACTTCGGGTTGACAAAGCTTTTTTTTGAATGGTATGCACTAGGGATGCACCAATACCAATACTAGTATCTTGTATCAAAAGTCTTGCGATGGTTGTAAGGTGTATGGGCACCTTTACTCCGTACCATGTCTTGGTGACTTTGAAAATACATTTTCAGTAAAAGTCAGTACACATACAGCTGCACAATTTTTTTTTTGTCTCTGTGTTGCTTCCAATTGCTTGTTTTGTGACACTAATAGAGATTAGAAAGATAAATTGCATCTTTTATCTATCTATCTATCTATCTATCTATCTATCACTCTAATCCATCCCTTTCCTGGTGCAACTGTAATGGCATTCTTAAAGTGACACTAAACTCAGCAGTTAAATCTTAAGGCTAGGTTCACACCTAGGCGACACCTCACCGCGCGGCAATCCACACATGTAGTGCAGGTGTGAACCTAGCGTAAAAATGCATTCGAGTACCATAACTATGTGAATCTTCAAATCATCTCTGAATTGGTGCTGACACTGTCCTTCCTTCTAGAGGGTGGCTGCTTTTGTTCCCCATGGTCCCTGTGTGTGTTGTAAGGTAGCCACCACTCCAAGGTCACTCCTATCCTGATAGACTACAATTTCAATACAAATTAGATAACTAAACATGAGGTTGAAGTCCATCACAGGAGTGAGCTTGGAGCGGTGGCTACTTTACAACACACACAGGGAACATAGGGAACAAAAGTAGCCACCCTCCAGAAGGACAGACAGTGTCAGCACCAATTCGGAGAGGATTTGAGGATCTACAGCTGAGTGATGCACAAATAAGATACATTTTTGTTAATAGGTAAGGTACTTGAATGCATTTTTTAGGTTTAATTCCTAAGTTTGCTGTCACTTTAATTGAAATAGTTTGTGTTGAGTGCTTAATAGGTGATTTAATGAATATTGATGCCCAGCCGTCCTTCCCCATCTCTCCTAACTGAAACTCTATACCTCAGTACGGAGCTCTGCCTGGGAGAGAATGTGAAGAAGCCTGAGCTTTGCAGCTCTGATCGAGTGATCACAATTGCAATGCTTTCCACTCTTGAATGCAAATATTAAAGAAATGCTTATTTTTTTAATATATATTATTAATTATGCATTTCTTTATTTTTTGCAAAAGAATCATAGTGCCACAAGTGAGAATCTATACTCATTTTAAAAAAAAGCAAAACTTGAATTTCATGATTTTCTGTGCAGACCTGTGTGCCTTAAATAAGAACTTCAGGAGTACTGTGTATAATGTACTCAGAGCGCAAGGATCAGTAGTGTGTATTGCACAGAATGCAGGGTTCAGGAGCACATAATGCAAAACGTGTAATAGTTAGGAGTGCATATTGCCCAGAGTTCAGGGATTAGGAGTGCATAAGTGAGATATTTTACAAAGATGTAGGTAAAGCATTTGTCAAAGATGGCATAGTCTACATTAACACATACCAGCATAACTACTGTATTTCATGTAATTAAGTTATCTAACACAAAACTGTTAGATGACCTAAGGACCCTTTTACTGCTGTAACAGGTAATATATGCATCTCTA
>NW_017306732.1:430779-449467 GCF_000935625.1 Nanorana parkeri
CAGTACATGAGTATCAGAAGTAGCATTTATCTATTTTAGAATTGTTTTGTAAGTGTATTTTCTGTTGATTTCTAATTTTTCCCTCTTTATGTATAAAGAACAAGGTCAGACGGCTGCAGAAGAGTTATGAGGACATCTGTCATTTGAATGCTGACAGGAACCTGCAGCTGGAAAGAGCTGTATCTTTAGTGAACCAGTTTTGGGAGACTTACGAAGAGCTGTGGCCTTGGCTGATGGAGACCGAGACAGCCATCTCTGAACTGCCAACACCAGGTTTAAATTATGACACACTGAAACAACAGCAAGAAGATATCCGGGTAAGAACAGCTACTAAATTTAGTTGAATGCAATCACTTGACACATCTAGAGCAATGTCAGGTGACTTCATCCCAGGTAGCATAGTGCCAGAAAAGGTGACAGATTTTCTCCTAACTATTATTCTACATACTGTTTTCAGTGCCATTAGCTGCAGAATTGGGTGTGAGTTTCCCTGCTATTAAGCGGTGTTCTCTTATAGTACATGATAATGTATCAGCTTTATATGTATCAGCTTTGTAATTAAAAATCACAGCATATCAGGACTAAGTCCTAATGCTAAGTCCTGATCATGATCATATAACATTGGCATATAACATTGGTCATGCTACTGTGTTGTGTTTGTAGTTGATCATACTCAGTGGATTCTGTTCATTTTTCAGCAATTGGACCCTCAATTGGTCAACACTTTTTTGGCATTCAGATTTATTTTTCAGTGTTCTGTGCTGTTAAAACAGTGGAAATTAATGTTTTTGCTTTTTTACTGCTTACCCCTGTATTACCAGCAGAGAATAATGTGGAATTTATTAAATTGGTGATGCCAGTATATCCTTTATCCCTTTTTTGTTTTATTGAATATACTGTATATTCCAATGATTGCACTATGATGTGCTCAAAAGTCCCCAACTAAGTAAAAGAAGGGCGCATTACCCAACATAACAGTAAGGTGTTGATTGATATATATATATATATCTATATATATATAGATATATAGATATATAGATATCTATATAGATATACATAGTATATCTATATAGATATCTATATATACAGTATATCTTTTGAGTGCTAGCATATATGGACTTTAACTAGCTTTTGTGCTGAAGAAACTTAATACATATAACTTAACCAAAGACTTGACAACATTTACAGTATGTACACATTTGTAAACCATATACTGAAGCAGAATATAAAACAGTCCTTAGAGAATATCAGTATACATCAGCATGAACAGGATTGGGCAGTGCATGAAGGCACACATCCAGAGCTCATGTAAAATAATTTGTGCCAGTCTGTGACTTTACTATTATCTTGGCAAGGGGCCCTTCTGGGAACTTCTTGGAATGGATGATAACTGTCAGGGTTTTCAAGACATCTTACATAGTTCCTGCATATGCTGAGAATATGACTCAGTACAGTTCTTGTATAGAGATCATTGGGGATAACTTGGTGAATATTTGCATTGAGTTCTCCTAATCCTTTGTGACTTTTTATTCTTTATGTATTGCTATGTTCTGACTACCGGCCATGGGTTTTTTTTAAACTTTGCTTTTTATTCTTTTGAATGCTGTTTTTTATTGTTTTCTTGTTATTTTTTTAACAATTTTTTTTATTTCGGAAGACCTTAGACTCCTTTGTTATACTGTAATCTTTTCAAAATAATTCATATCTCTTGGAGTGTTGATTAGTACGCCGATTATGCCAAAAGTGTTTGTACCCTAAAATAACCTTATTGCTTCATTTTATTATTCACATGTACCAGAAGTCGACATAACTAGATTAGGTAGGCTCTAGATTCCATTGTCTGACCTAATTGCTTCCGACGGTCTCTTTACTGGTAGTGCAGCAATATACTGTTCGCAGATAAACATCAGTAAAATGCCAGCAATGTTTTGTGTTCCTGTCCAATTTGTGTATGTAGCACCCATCTAACAAAAAAACATCCTTGCTTAAAACATGAACCACTGCTCTAAACTCTAAAAGCAGTAATACTTTATAACAAAGCAGCAGACCCTCACATTAAAGATTTGAAGTCAGATTACAGAGTGCTTGGCACGACAGCTGTCTTCATTGAATAAGTACAAAAAATCCATCTGAATCCTCTTTATTTAAATCAGCTTGTGTAATTAAGATCAATTCATATGGGACCAACATAGTTATATGATACTGTATCTGTTGAGTTCTGTACAATATGTTACCAAAGTTGAGTTGTTTCCCAATGGTCAACTTTCCATTGTTGTCTATTGATACTGTGTCACAACTTATATATTTTAACACAGTTTTATGTAGTCCTTGGACACAGTCTCATTTTTTTTTTTTTTTTTGCAGTTAGATCTTTGGTAAAACATTCAGACCATATGTGTCTGTGTATCTCAGAAATCAGTCTTCTCTGCAGCATTGCTCCTAATGATCACATTGTCCTTCACAATAGTGTAAAAGTCTATAAATCTGGAATCATCATAGAGTTTGATTGACATGACTTTAATTTATGACAAGCTATTTGTTATAGTTTAACTAATTGGCTTCTGCTGGAGCTGTTGTTAACCCATCCATCCCAACCTGGAAAAGGAAGATCACGAATGAGAGTGATGTTATGATGATGATGGCATGGGATAACTCAATACACTGGCAAAAAAAATCTGGTCTGCCACTACATCCCAAGTAACAATAAAGGTCTTGAATTCTATTCTGACTACATCTACCACTGCACAATAAACAAGGATTTAGCCGTCAAAGCTTTCATTGTAAGAATTACATTTAAAAAACGTAGCTTTCCAGTATCATAAACACTGCTTTCTCTGAAGTGCAGAGCTACAAATTAGTGTTGTTAAGCTAGCCACACATGTGGCAATCTACTTGTACACTCTCCTTTAGATTTATTAACAACTATTGTATATAATGTAAGGGCCCACCATGCTGGGTGTAAATTGAAAGAATGATTTAAAGTGCCCCTGAACTACAATACATAGATGTTCTTATATCTAAAAAAGGTTGTACAGTGATTGTACAGCCAGATTCTAACATGATTGGCCAGCTTTAGATGCATCTCATATTCACAAATGATTACAACACACAGTAAAATATAACTTACGTCAGTGTCTACTTCCTAATTATGAAGTAGCAGGTGCTGTCTTTGCTTTTTATTTTATTTGGTTCATAGAAATGTTGCATTTCTGATAGTAAATAGTTTTGGAGGCAATGGGGTTGACTTACTAAAGGCAGATAGGCTGTTCACTATGCAAGGGAATTTTCCCCTGAAGGTTAGTGATTAATATAAAGCTCTGATTACTTCAATCATCCAATCATATGCAAGCATAAATAATGTTTTTTTCTCAACTTACTTGCACATAATTGGGTATAATTTGCAAAGGGAATTAGGTATATTAAAGTAGAGGGCGGGAGTAACACCACACAAAAATGCATATAGTGTAAGTTTAAGTTGGAATTTTTTTTTTATGTTGAGAAGATTTAGGATACTTAATATGCATGTGTATTGACAGCATTACTGGTATTATGCTTATCTGATGACCAAGGTACAGGCAATAGCATCCAGATTCCATTGGATTAGGGTCTGCTATTATTTATTTATTTACAATATAAACAGTGTAAAAAGTTTATGTTCCTTTTTTATTATTGCTTTTTAGGCAAATTTTTATGCTAAGTTTTAAGGATGCACAGATACTGGTTTTTCAGTATTGAGTACAAGTATCGATATTTATCTTTCGGTACTCACCAATATCGGTACTTTCAGTAGCACGGAGCTTGCTTCCTAAACAATTAGGAATCTGGGCACCGTGTCATTACCCGCCACCCGGCTTCTTGATTGCTTAGGAAGCCGGTTCCATGCTGTTTGGCCAGCTCGATACTGATTGGCCGTGAAGCTGGCATCCAAGCCAATCAGCATGGAGCCGGCTTCCCGGCCAATGAGGAAGCCGGGAGGCTGGTCATTACCCGCTACCAAGCTTCTGGATTGGCTGGGAAGCCAGCTCCATGCTGTTTAGCTGGCAATATGCTGATTGCCTGGGAAGTCGGCTTTCCAGCCAATCATCATGAAGCTGGCTTTACCGGTCAATCAGGAAGCAGGGAGGCGGGTCATTACCCGTGGCCCAGCTTCCTGATTGGCTGAGAAGCTGACTCCATGCTGTTTGGCTGGCCCCATGCTGATTGGCATGCATTGAGCTGGCCAAACAGTAAGAAGGTGGCTTCCCAGCCATTCAGGAAGCCGGACTGCTAGTCATTACATGCGGCCCGGCTTCCTTATTGGCTGGGAAGCCGCTCCATGTTCCCTCGCGTCACTGCCGGTCAGAGGAAATCTCCCTCTGACCGGAAGTTCCGGTATGGGGATAAGTACCGGAGCATTTGGGCAAGTAAGAGTACTCGGCCAAATACTCAGTATTGGGACCGATACTAGTATCAGTATCAGTGCATCCCTACTAAGTACCATACCCTTGGTACCCCCACAACCCTAGCCAAGCAAGTAGTCTCATGACTTTGGTCTTTTGACATTTTTCATAATCTAAAGCTGATGTTTAGAATCACTGAAAATGGTTTATATATTTTGGTTTCACAAGTTCTGCAATCTGACCATGCGCTTTATCATTCAATTGCACCCTTGTAAATTTATCGGGTCAATGGCACTTGATGTAGTCACACCATAAATATTTAAAAAAATCTTGTCCATGCCCACATGAGTTAAAATCAACGTAATAAATTTAGTGATGCAAATCCTTAACAATTATCTTTGCTCTTTATAACTTTGTTTATAGTGTTTTGCCAGCTGGATACATTAAGATGCTAAAACCAGACATGGAGGGGAGTATGATCCTAAAATATTTCTAATGTGTTTTTCTTTTGTCATAGCAACTCCGTGAGCTGATTGCAGAACACAAACCTCATATAGATAAGATGAACAAAACTGGTCCCCAGTTGCTGGAACTCAGTCCTGAAGAAGGCTTCTTTATCCAGGAGAAATATGTTACAGCTGACTCTCTCTACAGTGACATCAAGGAAGTTGTCAAGAAACGAGCTATTGACTTGGATGAAGCTTTTTCTCAGTCATCACAGGTACTCGTTAAAGTGTTTTCCATATGTATGGAGATTGAAATTTCTACTGTTTGTGAAAACATGTATACATAAAACATATGCATAGCTGTCTAAGCCATTCTTTATGCTAACCAAAATATTAAACAAAACAGGTCCACCCAAAGCATACCCATTTAAGCTTCACCCAAGGCAGTCTTGGTCTACGTATGCTAAGAAGTGTACTGTCTATGTGTTATTTCCTCATTACTGTTTTTGTCACTTTGCAAATGAAACAACCACATTCATATTCATATAGTAGTTAAACAAATAATATTGTTATAGTGTTTATTATTTATGTTAGCCACTAAGCAACATGGCCAAAAATAAATATTGTATATCATTGTACAGAAGCAATGAGTTTAGTTCAATACCTCTGATATCATCATTAGCAACACATATTCATCTTGTGTATTAACGTTAATGCCATCTTTGTATAGCTTCACATTTTAGATAGCGTAATCAGAATAATGTTTCATCCCATATAGATATATTTTTATATGACAAGTAAATAGTTTGGGCTAATTCTGTTTTTCATTTTGAAGACAGCAAACAACTCTTTTTTTACCATTGAAGAATGTGAAACATACAAGACTTTTCGCTTGTAGGTAGCAGTCAGTTCTTTCTGGTATAATACTAAATGTTACTTCTGACGGTTTTCAGCTCATGTTTGCCAATTATGTTGCATTTTGTAATTTAAAGGTTCATTTCTCAAAATAAAATTTATACAATTAATTCTTTTTGTTTTCTTTGCTGCCCAGTTTCATGACAAGATTGATCCAATGCTCGAAAGTTTGCAGCGAATAGCTGAGCGCTTGAGACAGCCGCCTTCAATCTCTGCAGAGTGTGAGAAGATTAGAGAACAGATAAGCGAGAATAAAAATGTTTCTGTGGAGCTTGAAAAGCTGCAGCCTGTCTATGAGGCCCTTAGGATGCGTGGAGAGGAAATGATCGCTCGTTCGGAGGGTGCTGATAAGGACATCTCAGCTAAAGGTAAATCACTGGGCAAGACAGCAACTATTCTGTTAATTTTCTGTGGATGGTGCATACCGCAGACTTCAGTGCTATTCTTATCATGTGCAGCCTGTTATGTTGTTCATAATTTTCCTATGAAATATTGTTATGAAATCTGTTTTTGGCAAGAAAGATGGTGCTATGATTTGCCTCACAATGCCTTATTTATGAGTCATTAAAGCCTAATTGCCTGAACTAGTATAAATTTATTAGAGCTGAATCTAATTGGAGACATATCTGTTTATAAAGTGTGTTTTCTTCGCCAGCTGTCCAAGATAAGCTTGACCAAATGGTCTTTATCTGGGAGGACATCCAGGCCTTGACAGAGGAAAGAGAGGCCCAGTTGCTGGATGTGTTGGAGTTGGCAGAAAAGTTCTGGTGTGATCACATTGCTCTGTTAGCTACCATTAAAGATACCCAAGAATTTATCCGAGATCTTGATGAACCTGGAGTTGACCCTTCAGTTGTAAAACAGCAACAGGAGGCAGCGGAGGTAAGATGACTAATAAGGCCTTACTGAAACATAATTATCGTATTTTGCGGTCCATAAGACGCACCGGACCATAGGACGATGTCATTATGTGTTCTGAACTTTAGCATATTGTTGAAAAGTAACTGTAAAATGTTCATTTTAGTCTATAAAAGAAGAAATTGATGGCCTGCAAGAAGAGCTGGACCTTGTGTTTTCTCTTGGGTCAGAGTTAATATCTGGATGTGGAGAACCTGACAAGCCTGTCGTGAATAAGAGTATTGATGAGGTAAATTCTGCTTTACATATTAAGTATTATATGTGTAAACAGTTTAGCACTGTAGCAGCTTAGGTTGAGAATTGCCACCAGTTGATTCCAATGCAGTTTTCCGTAGTTTTACCTAAGAACAATCTCAGTCTCACACATGTCTGGGGATGAGTGTTTTATCTCTGGATATTTTCTGTGTAATGCATTGGAGTCAATTGAAGACCAATTTTGCTGAAATTTCACTGAAGCCGAAATTAAAGGAGAACTATGGGGTTAAGGCTTTTCCCCATAGTTCACCTTAGGGTAATGGGAGGACACTCAACTCCCGTTCTACTGAGCCGACTTGTGACAGTCTCATTGTCACAGGTCAGCTAGAACTATGAGGTGAGTGAAAAGCACTCACCTCATAGTTCTCCTTTAATTTTGCAGAAATGTCTCCATACCTCTTTCCCAATATGTAACTTATAAAGAATCATCAAAGGTAAATACCACTAATGGATACAGGTAACTGTCTAGAAGACATAACAACCCACCTTGAATGCTGTATCCTTGGAAATACTTTTATTTTATTATAATGTCAAACCATAAACCTGCGGTAGCTGCTTTACCCTTTGGCAGGACAAAAAGGAGGATCTGCTCCTTCCAGTGATGTAAAGCACCTGTTGTTTCCATTCACAAAATAAAGCATCAAAGAAAACATGTTTATGTGTCTTGTATGAGGCTTATTAGCACTGAGAAAGTGCCAGTTACAGCACAAAATCAGTCAGACTGATTTAAGTGCATTCCTGAGTTCCAATATCAAATAACTGTAAACCTTATATACCATGTTCCAGAGTTTTAGGGCCCAATAAAATGGGGGATTTTAATTTAACCGCTTGTTGACAATTACTACCTTTAAATAACATTTACATATTTTGTGTAAATAGGGTAATTTTTAACAACTGGATGCAATTACCCATGTTTAGCTCTTAGATATCCTAAATGCAGTGGACATAAACTATTACTAGCAGCCTCATAGTGTATACAATTTATCTGAACAAAAGGCTGGTTGCAGGCAACACTTCAGCATAGCTCTAGGGGCCTGCGAGGGGCTGTTAATTTGATCAGATATTTCCTTCCTTATGAGACAACTCTGCTCAGTATTACACAGATATGATCCCCAATAAGAAAGAATTGTTTGTGTACCTGTGTCAGAGTTCATTAGCATTTTGATCTCTTCGAAATGCCCACCTTATGCTTAATGTTTGATGCGTTACCACTATGGAGATCATATCCTAGCCATAGGAGTATGTAAATAAAATATAGGGGAATCTAGGCACATTTGTTTTACCAAGATTTGCCAATTCACGCTGCAGATGTAAAACAAATCTGTGGGAAGAATAGGGGTGAATGCAAATTAACATTTTACACTTAAGATCTTCATTTGCAGCTCATCCAAGATGTGGTGAATGTGTGCGATGGTTGAGCAACAGAAGCGGCGGGTGAGTGAGGCTGGTGCTGCTCAATTGGGTCAATGACTGATTCACGCTCTCTGGGTGCCAAGTCAAAAAGAACAATCATAAAGTCAATAACATTTAACATATTTCTTATAACATAAATGTTATTGACTTGGATATCCCACTGAACTGGGAAGTGCAGTAAATTCAGAAAATGGGACCTGGATCTGGCAAACATGCAATGCAAGCCGTGAATGTGTTTTAAACCTGGTTAGCAGTATTGAACAACCTGGCAGGTGGATGTGTGACAGTATACAAAACTGTTTTTTTTTTATAGCTGAATTCTGCATGGGATATGCTAAATAAAACTTGGAAAGAGCGAGTAGAGAAACTAAACGAGGCAATGCAGGCTGCTGTAAAATACCAGGATGGGCTGCAGGTACATTAAAGTGTATTGATTATTTTATGTAATGCTGAAAAAAGCACCATAATAAATGATAACGTGTTTCCTTGCATTATTCTATTATAGTTTACACACTACATTTTATATTTTTTTCTACAGGTTGTGTTGTAACTATCCTTTTATGGTATATTAGCTGTTAATATGTAATATATACAAAAAGGAAAATTAATTTTTAATCAGAAAAAAGTGTATTTGGAAGTGTTATGAAAGTAGGTTAACACAACAAATTGTATATGAACAATAATGCATTGATGTCATCACTTGAACTTCAATATTTCTTAATTTCATTCATCTTGATTTCCTATTACTTTTTTAAAGATGATAGATGATTTTTATTGAGTTTGCATTAATAACAGTGTAGCGCCACCCCCTGACCCCCAGAGGCCTGAGGTGGACCCCAAAAGGTAGGGAGGGCAGACATTTCACTCTCAGGTGCAGATCCTCAGCCAGTGAAGGGACATGTGATCGACTAATTGGGCGCCAGTCACTTTAAGTGCCCTTTTTCATTTTTTTTGCAGAACAGCATAACTGGGAGATAGGGTATAGGGCTTCATAGCAAAAATAGAACAGACTCCAGACTCACCAATCCTTTCAGGCTTCCGCAGTGCAGAATTATCCATAGAACAGGCTGATACTGGGCAATAGAGCAACAGCTGAATAGGGATGTGCATAAGATCTTCCCTGGAAGAGACACCAGACTTGTTCCTGAGGTCTATATCAGCTCCTGGCACCTCCATAAGTCATAAGGCTTATCTGGACCTTCTCCCTAGATAGTTTCAGTTCCCTCCTAGGTCTCCATGTGGCCTCTTTCAGGCTTGAGGCCTAGTCAGCTTCTCTAACATTGTACATGCCGCCGCCCAGGCCAAGCCTGGGGGCAGACTGCCCTTGAGCACATGACAATCCCTGAGTATTTATGCAATCCCCCATCCTGCACCACTGGCCATGAAACTCCTAGTGATTGTCTGGTGAGGCATAGATACTCCTGATTTTGACCTGTTGGCTGCCCCCACACTGTAAAGGGGTCACACCCCACTCAGACAGGTACAATCAACAGCAGAACACCTGGAATTAAAGGAGAACTATGAGTTGAGTGATTTTCACTCAACCTCATAGCTTGAACCAACGTGTGACAATGAAACTGTCACACGTCGGCTCAATAGATTGGGAAGAGAGCAAACACATACCGTCACTCGCTCACTTCTCCACCCTGCCCCTGCAGAGAGCTGTGACTGTCACGGCTCCCTGCAGGGATTCCCCCCCTCCCCGCTCCAATCCTCCAGTGCTGACTGGAAGAATGCACGAGGGAGGGGGCGGGTACAGCTGGCTCTGCCTCTAGATAGGCAGAACCAGCTGTCAATCACGCAGCTGGGTGGATCTCAATAGTAATGTCGGGATCCGTTCCGGCTGTAGCTCGCGGTATACTGAGCTTTAGGTCATGGGAGGACGTTAGTTTATATCCTCCCGTGACCCTGAGGAGAACTATGGGGAAAAACACTTACCCCATAGTTCTCCTTTAACCAGATAATATCCAACTACAATTCAGCTAGACTGATTACAGTGTTAGCAACACTAGATTTTCATAGCCACAATACTGAAGGTGGTAAGGGCTATAACAGAAAAAAAAAGCAGGGGGAAAACAGCCCCTTAACAGCAGCAGAGATCAAAGGACATAGTCACAGTCATGAAAGCTTATATGTAGGCTTACAATACACATATGTTGAAATAGATCATAATACCAATATGGTATACAGCTGAAGAGTCTACCAAAATACACATGTTGTGTGTGGTGCAGTATACGTTACTTCTACAACGTTCCCAAGATAATCATACTCCATCAGTGCAGAGCATTGTTAGGGTGAGCCTATACAGCATGTCAATAGTTCTGTGGTAACATTTTTTAAAATTACTTTTAGGCACTCTTTGACTGGGTGGATATTGCTACAGGAAGAATGTCTACAATGTCACCTATTGGAACAGACCTAGACACAGTGAAACAGCAAACAGCTGAGCTTAAGGTATGGTAAAGCCTCTTGGTAATACTTATTTTATTTATATAGTTTAGAATTCTTTATAGATACATTTGTAAATGTTACAGGATGCAGTGCCTTAAATCTAATTATGGCTCTGATAAATTCAGCTCTGTGCACTGGCTGTTACTCTTTTTTTTTCCTCACTGCAGCAATTTAAGACAGAGGCATACCAACAACAAATAGAAATGGAAAGGCTGAATCACCAGAAAGAGTTATTGCAGAAGAAAGTGACAGATGAGAATGATAAGCAAGCTGTTGAAGACTCCTTCAAGGAACTGAAATACGTTTGGCAGACCCTAGAGGATAAAATTATCAACAGACAGGTAAAAAAAATAAAAATGTTTGTAGACATAAAGTGAGATAAAGATTAAAATAAAGTGAGATCTTAACAAAATCTGTTTCATGAACACATGAATAGTAAAAGTTAAGCAATAACGTTTTTTTCTGGGATATCAGCACCATGTCATATAAATCTCAGACACTAAAACATAAACCACATGTCATACAGAAAAGAATCTTGCACAAAATATGCGTGATTAAATACCAATGACCAAGCAGTGGAATTGGCCATACACCTATCAATCTGATTTATATTTACCAGATCAATGTAAAATGAGGGTCTCCACTAAACAATCCATAGGTAATATAAAACATATATGTGTTTTGAAATGATTGTTAAATGTAAGTCTTTTTTCCCCCTTTAATCAGCACAAGCTAGAAGCTGCCCTCTTAGCTCTGGGTCCATTCCAGCATGCACTAGATGAATTGCTTACATGGATGACTCACACAGAGGGACTTCTCAATGAACAGAAACCCATTGGTGGAGATCCGAAGACTATTGAGATTGAACTTGCCAAACATCATGTGAGTAGTCTTAACACAAAGAAATGTGTAGCCACTTTGGATTGCTGATTCTATATCATAACAAGTCTAATGTCATGTGTGGTAAAACCATTACATTTAATAAAGCAAACCCATTAGCAGATCTTGATCAGACTATTTGGTAAAATTTGAGTTTATCAGACTCTGTCCTTCCACTTAGGATGAGTGTCAAATAAAAAGACATACTAGCCATTCACTCAGCTCTCAAGAATTCTGCAGCATTCGTTTTTTGCACTAGAAAATGTACACAGAAAACTCTTTTAATGGAATTCGATTTTAATTTTTGACCAGTCTTGGAATTTGGGGTGCTATACATGCCCCAAAAAATAATTTTTAGTAATCTAAAAACGGTGGGTAGGTGTAATGTGCCCTGCTCTTCCTTATCAAACCTGCGGCTCACTGGCTGCATTTTCTGGCAAATCTTGGAAGTCAAATTGACAGCTGGGATTTGTCTAGTAATAGAAAGCAGCTTTTGCTGTGTCTGTGTAAATGTTCACTAACAGAACAAAGGCTGCAGTGTCAAGAAGAGTTAGATGTAGCAGTGTTATTTTGCTACATTGTAAGTTCTCTCGTTCATTTATAGCAGATAAAAGGGGTGAACTTTAGTCTGCATATGACATAATTTAAAGCACCCTTACAGTATAAACAACTGTGTTCTCATTTACGCCTTGTTGACCTTTAGTAAACCCTAATTACCCCTTTCACCCCTTCTTCCCTTAGCTGTTATTTTGCTGCTGATTTTTTTTATTTCGGTTTTTTTACCATCAATATTTTACATGTTTTCAATTTTATTTCATTTTATACCTTAATTTGTATTGACTCATTTAAAATAAACATGCAAAACTGGAAAAATTCCTTTATTTCATTTGTAAATAGCATACAATATATGTGCTACTTTGTCTTAAGTAATGACAAAGTAATCACCATATTAATAGACTCATAGCTGAAATGCCGAAATTGCTCTAGTTTATAAGGGGTATACAGGTGTCAGAGCTGAAATGGTTAATTTAAAAACATGAATTTGCAAGGTTTTACCATATAATAAAATCAATGTATGTTCTAACACAATCATTCTGTTTATTATTATAGGTACTACAAAATGATGTTCTAGCACACCAGTCTAGTGTAAAAACGGTCCAGAAAGCAGGAAACGACCTGATAGAGTCCAGTGCTGGAGAAGAGGCCCGCAGTCTGCACAGCAGGTTAGAGGCGCTAAGTCACCGTTGGCAAAATGTCTTGGATAAAACAGCGCAGAGGAGAAAGCAGCTTGACAATGCACTTTTTCAGGTAAGTCAAAGCTAACAAGAATATCCATCAATGATTGAAGCATGTTTATTATGACAATATAAATTATTACATGAAGTTGGTAGTGTGGAATGGTATATAATATAATAAGATGAACTGTGTTTGTTGGAAGTACCTTGCTGAATATGCAATAGGACTACAGGTGTATCGTATTATTTTTAGCATAAAACAAGATAGTTTACAAAAAGAAAGAATAGGATGTGGAATGTTACTTATAGCAATACATGTTGACTGGCATATTTCTAATTGCCTATTTCCTTGGTTTCCTAAGAAGCTCCTTTTTTGTGTTGTGTGAATCATTTAAATACATTTTCATTTGCATATTATAATTTCATACTTGCTGGTGAAAGTAGGAGTAAAGCCACCTTTTATTTGTTATTGTTGGTCTATTTTAGATACAGGTGCTATGGGAAAAAACTGCTGTGAAGTCTAGAGTTCTTCTTATTTTCATAGCTATTTGTAAATTGCTTAAATAAGAACTATGGGGTAAGTGTTTTCCCCCATAGTTCTCCTAAGGGTCACGGGAGGACATATACTAGTGTCCTTCCATGTCCCAAAGCTCAGTATATCGCGAGCTACAGCTGGCGGTATACTGAGACCGCCACAGCCGGGACGGATCCCCACATTACTGTCGAGATCCACCCTGCTGAGTGAGTGACAGCTGGCTCTGCCTATATAGAGGCAGAGCAAGCTGTACCCACCCCCTCCCCCGTTTGTTCCGCCAGTCAGTGATGAAGAATCGGAGCAGGGAGGGGAGAATCCCTGCGGGCAGCCGTGAGTGACAGTCACGGCTCTCTGCAGGGAGATGATCGAGAAGTGAGCGAGCCGACCTGTGACAGTTTCATTGTCACACATCGGCTCGAACTATGAGGTAGAGTGAAAATCACTCACCTCATAGTTCTCCTTTAAATGAGAGCACTGCTAGGAGAAACACACACTAGACTGCATATATTATCTACCTTTATTGTTTTCTTTGGTACTTTTGATCATTCAGTCCATATTCCAAAACCCAGGAGGGTTTTCTTACAAGAGAAGAAAGTGGAGCACTCCACCACCTTCCTAACCTTTAGAACCGTTTTTAATATTTTTTAATAATTATGCAAATGTTTTACATTTCCATACTGCATTCATTCGGTGCTCATATTTTCTTTCCAGTAGGGTAAGCATTGATTTGTCTAAAGGTGTAATATATTAAAACAGAACCTATAGATGAACTGTATAAAAAACAAATCAGTAAGCAAAGATGTTCCCTGCACACTATACAGCAACCCAGATAGCAAGCAATTGAGCTGCAAGTTTGAAAATGACTTGCTAAACTATTGCAGACTTGCCAAGCTTCACAATTTTGTTGCACAATTAGAGCAAGTCTGCACTGCAAGTCTCCAGACCAGCGAGCTTGCAGAGCTCTTGCTAAGACCTGCAGGACTCTTGCTGTAGACTTGCCTAGCAAATTTGCTACAAATTCAAAACGTGTCAACTAGAACTTGTGCTGCAAGTGTTCTGCAAGTCTACAACTTGCCAGGAATATGTGCAGCAAGTTAACAAGAATTACAATTTAACCCTGCCACAAGTTTGTGCCATGTTATCCTTGCTATCTGGGAATAGAGACCTTGAAATAGCGGTGGTGCTTGTAGTGATGTTAACGGATGGCGCCGTGCGGATATCATTTAACAGCAATGAGGATCACCAGCACTCATGAGATGAGATAAATCCAAATGTTCTTTTTTATTGAAGAAGCATGTCACATATATAGTATAGCCAACATTTCGGAACCACGCAGGGTCCCTTCATCAGTGCAGACATAGTGCTGACGAAGGGACCCTGAGTGGTTCCGAAATGTTGGCTATGCTATATATGTGACATGCTTCTTCAATAAAAAGAACATTTGGATTGATCTCATCTCATGAGTGCTGGCAAACCTCATTGCTGTTAACTGTATGAAAGCAAAGCTATTATTAAACAGAATCCCAAGGAAGTGCTCTGTCACTGTGAGTTTTATTATATTTATATGTTGCCTAGTTATGCGTGGTTGTTCTTTCTCTCAACAAAATCCAGAAAAAAATAAGAAATCATATATTATTACTAATTCCAAAGGCTGCATGTAACTACTGACTAAGCAGTAATGCACTGCGCAGTGTTAGGATAATGACATTTGTTTAACATTTAGTTATCTGTGCTCTAAAAAACAGGCTCAGGGTTTCCACAGTGAGATTGAAGAAATGCATCAATGGCTGACAGAGACTGAACGTCACTTACTGGCTTCCAAACCTGTTGGAGGATTACCAGAAACAGCGAGAGAGCAACTCAACACTCATCTGGTAAGAATCTGCGGACAAGGCTCCAGCTCAGCCTAGTCGTCCTGTCTGCCTTTTCGGCAAGGACGTTAGTGGTCATGGTTTGTTCTCGCACTAAAGTTCGAAATTGGTCTAGTTGTATCTTGTAATGTTTATTTCACAAAATATTCCGATATCTAATGGGGATTTCTATGAGCGAGGCCATTACTGTTGCCTGACAGTGAACGCTGATGATTCTTTAAACCGTGTCCATGAACCTTCCAATGGGGAGTGCAATATGTTAATGGTTTTTTGCCTAGAATTTAAACAGTTTGGACCTCATCATTCAACAATCTTACCCTTTATAGATACAAACCAATTGTAACTGATAAGTCTTGAATATCTTGAAGAGACAGCCATTCAGCATCGAGCCAGCCAAACAGCATGGAGTCGGCTTCCAGGCCAATCAGGAAGCCGGGCGGCGGGTAATGAAGCTGGTTTCCAAGCCAATCAACATCGAGCCAGCCAAACAGCATGGAGCTAGCATCCCAGCCAATCAGGAAGCCGGGTGGCGGGTAATGACCCCTCTACCGGCTTCCTGATTGGCTGGGAAGGTGGCTCCATGCTAGCGGAAATACCGGTATCTGTACTAGTTTCGGCATATACCGAAAGATAAATATCAGTACTTGTACTCGATACCGAAAAAATGGTACCAGTGCATCCCTAGTTTATTACTTCCCCCAAAGTAAGAAAAGAGCTGTGGCTAATTAATGTTGTTAATTAATAGAAATATGTAGCATATAAAGCTCAGTGAAGAGCTTTTCTGACATAACCTTTTGAGAGGATGTGCAAATTGGATGCAGAGCATTTTCAGTGGGTCTGACTCTTCCAGATGTAAAGTTTCCTCCAATAACTGTTATTTCTATTATATAATTTATATAATACGCTGAAACACTTTAGAAACACTTGGGTTTAGAAACACTTTGATACAAAAGTGGGCAAAATAAAATCCCAGTAAGACAGCTGCCAATTTATCCACTTAGGGGGAAACATCTCCTGGCCCAGCCATTGGCCATGTTAATAGAGAAGTATTAAGGACTCAAACTTTTTTTCAATAATGGATCCAGATGAAACAAATATACACTGAGTGGCCAGATTATTATGACCACCCTATCAGTACTTCGTTGGGCCACGAGATGACTTCGTTCGGCCGCCTCGTGACTCCACGAGATGTTGAAAGGTGATGCGAGGAATCTGGCACTGCACTGTTGCCCTTCTGTTGTCTTGTACCAGTCTTGCCACTCTCCGTTCTGCCCTAACATTGACTAGTCGCTGACAGCCACAATTCGCACGTTCAGACCCAGATTTTCGTCTGACAGTCCAGTCTTTAAACACTTTAACAACAGCTGCTCTTGAACATTTAACGAATTCTGCTGTTTTGCTGATACTCGCTCCATGGCTCCGAGCGCCAACAATCATCCCACGTTCAAAGGCTGTTAAATCACATCGTTTACCCAAATCACTTCTACTGTCGTGGTAAACAACCTGCTTCCCTATTTATAATGGTCTGGCCCTCTAGCAACTTCAGAGCGAAACTATAGCTAATTTGCCTACAAACGTCAGGTGGTCATAATAATCTGGCCACTCCGTGTACATTGCCCAGCAAAGAACTCTTTAAATTTTTGTCCGAGCACTTAGCAGTCATTATGTTTCCAAACAACTAACTCCAACTCTCTCAAGTACAAGAACACAAGGAACAGGGCAGTCTATCCTGTTTTAGGATGGCTCCTTTCCCTTAGAGGGTCCTATGCACTAGTAAAGCTGTGTGTGTCTCCCCAAGCACACAGGCACAGCGAGGCAATACATTTCTCTACATTCTGTTCCCTTCCCTTCTCCATGCTTGCAGATGGACAGCTATGTGTTTGGGGAGACACACAGCTTTCTAGCGCAAACAAGGGTGGCTCCATAAGACCATGCAAGGGAAAGGAAAACAGGAAATCAGGGCGAGTGCTGAGAGGACTATATGATTCTGCAGAAGGTTAAAACTTTTCAACATGAAGAAGCAGCATCCATTGTAAGCGATTGAATCAGCATTAGAAGCTTAAAAACATTTTGACATTATTATGACTTTAATTTCCCTCCATCAGTCTTGAATATATAGCATCATGTGCATTATTTGCAACATATAACTGTTTCAACTGACTTCTGATGGTATAACACATGTTAATTAAACTTTATTGATTTGGTATTTGCATATCTTTAGGAACTATGTGGTGCATTTGAAGCAAATGAAAAAGTCTACAAAAGCATCATGCTTAAAAGCCAGCAAATGTTGCAAAAAAGTGCAGATGACCCTGAAGCAAATATGGATCAAGACATAAACAACTTAAAAGAGAAATGGGAATCAGTAGAAACAAAAGTCAGTGAGCAAAAAGTAAGTATCAAAGGCTTCATAGATAAACACCAGTGCAGTATTTGGTTGTAATAATGTGCTATAGAAAAGAAAAGTACACATTTAACAAAGATCATTCTATGTATAGTAAGGACATTTTGATCTAGTGTTGGCAATTGGTTTTGTCTCAACACTGATAGAGTAGTAATGGCATAATTGCAAAAGCATGTGCTATCGGGGGTGAACATACAAAATGTATGGTATAAATAACATTACTTTTATAGGACATTAGCTTGTTTAAATCATATTTGAGAGTTGTTCTCTATACCTGACGTTTTTGTAATTGTCTTCTCTGTGGTATAGTGTAAGGATATTTTAATTGGAGTTTACACAGTATTTATTTATTACAGGTATGTATTTAGTGTTGACAATTCACACAGTGCTTTACATACTGCACATTCAAATCAAGTCTCTGCCCTCAAGGAGCTTATAATTCAAGGTCTCTATCCAGGGGCATATCTGCCGTGAGGCAAACAAGGCGTTTGCCTCGGGCAGCAGATTCCAGGGGGGCGGCAAAAATGCTGCTCCCAAAAACAATTAGGCAGACGGGCTGCAAAGAAACCGACAGCCTGGCTGCCTAATGTGAACAGGAAGGAAGCAGAGGGCGGGGAAAGGAGAGGCAGGGGGCGGAGACAGAGGAGATGGGGCGGAGATGGAAAAGGTGGGGGTGAAGACGGAGGAGGCGGGGGGGCAAATACGGCAACAGAGGAGGCGTGAGGCATCGCCAGAGCTCCAGTCGAGCGGCGAAGATGTGACGATTGGGCACTGAGGCAGCGGAGGAGGCTGGGTTTCCCGTGCCAGGTAAGAGGACTGTGCTGGCAGGGCCCAGCATAGATTCTGTACAGCTCACCAAAGAGTCTCAGGTGGGCTGTGCAATACCCTTTGGTGGACTCTGCAGGCTCCGTAGGGGGCTCTGCAGCCTGCAAAGCCCCCCACAGATCCTGCAGAGTTCCCCTGATATCCTGCAGGGTCTCAGGGGGT